>NC_134693.1:17759714-18059714 GCF_050947455.1 Rhinoderma darwinii | reverse complement strand
CCACTCTGGCCAAGATCTGAAGAGCAGAATTCCCTAATGGTTTATATGAAAATTAGTTTTTTCTAAAACGGTAAACTTCTTTAGGGCCCTGTTCACACTGAGTTGTTTGCAGGCGGAAAAATCTGCAGATTTTGACCTGCCGGTAGAACATTTGCCGTGTTTTTCGCCGTGTTTTTGCCCACGGCCACTGAGCGCCGCAGGCAAAAACCGCCGCGAAAAATGCTTTTTCTGACTTCCATTGATGTCAATAGGAGGTCAGACGGAAACACCCGAAGAAAGGACAGGTCTCTTCTTTTTGCTTCTTTTCTTCTTCAGGCGAAAGAATGCATTTGAATCCCATGAAAATCGATGGGTGGCGATTTCGTGTGCTTTTTGGCGCTGTTTCTGACGCGGTTTCCGCATCAAAAACGGCACCAAAATACACTGTGTGAACTAGCCCTAAAGGAGTTTTCCCAACTGAAAAACCAATGTTCATAGACTTTCTTAGGAATCATAAAGCAGCTCCAGCTATGGAGGACTTGACATGACCATGTATTTATTTGCAGTGAGTGGCTGCCCGTATCTTACCCCGGTGGTTGCCCGGTGGGTTTCAGTGTTTGGGTTTGGTATGATGGGTATATTAGGATCCAGTAATTTTCGCTACCAACCATGTATCAGCATTACGTGTAGCATCTGCCAAGTTATTCTGAGGTCCTTTATGTAATTAAATTGCAATGTCCAGTCACAATAATTGTGCCAGGTTAAAAAGTCCATAAAGGAACAATTTTTAATGTGAAAGTACATTTTCCCCCCTCTCCATGCTTAAATGGAGTAGGCAGGATCTTCTCTGTGTGAGGTCAGAACCATGCTGTGTTCTCTGAGCCAATCAAATGTTGCCTCTGCTTCTCTCCATCCTTTCTCCCCCTTACCCTCTTTTACTGCAGCTGCATCTCCCTCCTCTACCCTCTTTCCTGTTTTTCTATTTACGGTTTTATACTAGATTGATTTTTTTTTTTATTGATTTTTTTTGGAGACTGAGGAGGTTTCTGAACATTTAGGGCTTATTCAGACAAACGTATAATATGTCCCATGCGACACGTGATTTTCACGCCGGTCGCACGGACCTATGTTAGTCAATGGGGCCGCTCAGACAGGCCGTGATTTTCACGCAGCGTGTGTCCGCTGCGTAAAACTCACGACCTGTCCTATATTTTTGCGTTTTCTGCGCATCACGCACCCATTGGAGGGTCATAATGATGGCGGCTGCGCAAAAATCACGCAGCCGCGCATCATATGGTGAAGAAACACGGAGCTTTTGCAGACCTTTTGCGCGCGCAAAACGTCGCTTTTTTTGCGCGTGCAAAACGCACACACATGTGATTCCGGCCTAAGTGAGAGTCTACAGGATGTGATAGGCAAACTTTTTTTTTTTTCCTAAGAAACTTGAACACTCCATTTTTTGATATGCAGAAAAAATATTTATTCAGAAAGTGGCAAAACTGCGTGTAACGTTTTGGCCCACAAATACGGCCTTTCTCATACACTATTGCTGCTGAGATAAGGAAATGCGGCTTCTGTAATGGCGCTATACAAAGGTGTATATAACCAGTGGTGGGCGATATCTGTGATAGGGGAACTTTAGGCTGCTGAAAGGTGAGGAAGATGCCCCTTTCACCCAATAAGCTATATTAAAACGTTTCATATATTCACATGAACTACAAATAAAATAAAAAAATACACACACACACACACATATATATATATACTATGCACTCATAGGTACGCTTTAATATAGAATCCTATACTTAGTTGGATAGGATCATTATGCAGCGGCCGTGTAGTGATCCATACAATGCTCCATACCCTTGCAGAGACCAGGTGAAGTAGGTGAGGCCCTTGTCATAGCCAATCAGTCCTCCCTTTCATAATCCGGAAGTTCAACTTGGCGGGAGCGGTTTGTTGCTGCCCATCACCACTTGCTGCCCCACCCTCACCCATATAGCAGAGTTATTGAACAATAGGAATAGTAGGGAATGTACTGTATATTATTGAAGTGTGGACAAGCCCCAGTCCATCCTACAGAGAAGATAATTCATTTGTTTGTGTCTATAAGACTCCAGCTTTTTTTCTGACCAGACATTGAGAGTTCTCATCAAAATCGAGAAACTTTTGTTGTTCAATTTGTAAGCCGGCGGACGGACTGGCTCTAGCAAAATAATACAAGATTGTTGTAGAATTGCTTGTAAATTTTAACAACGTAAGAAAATCTTTTGCTGGCAGAGAAAATAGTAATAAACCTTTGTGTCAGGGTGACTAAGGAGAAATTCACGCCGGCAAAATAAATAAAGCCTATAGCAAAACCTAAAGCCAGTGTGACAGATGCATTGTATAGTGAGGATATAGAGGAGGCCAGCTGAGAACTTTCCTTTATAGACACCGGTATGATGGATATATTTGTAACCTTTATTTCCAGAATCTAGCACTTACCTGTCTGTAGAAAGTCGCCACAATGAACCTCCGGTTTCTTTCCTTACTACAAAAATATGCTTCAGTTTCTTTGGCTTCCTATGAAAATGGCCCCAGAATGGGTTACTCACCTTTCGTTTTTCCAGCAGCGGTTCCCTAGTGGCAGCAAGTAGCATAGTTGCGCTATTATTGCATACGCTGTTAGCTTCCCCTAGTGGTGGTTGCAGGCATTCCGAATTTTATTATTTAAGGGCCTGTTCTCATCAGCGTCAGGGTTCCATCAAACCTTTCCATTGGAGGAACCCATCAACTGAGAGGAAAATGGAAACCATAACTTCCATTTGTTTTTTTTAGATGGAATCAATATCACAGCCGGCTGCGCTATTGATTCCGTCAAAAAAAAACGAAAACGTTAAGGAACGGAGACAAACGAAAACCATTCGCAACGAAAGAATTACCATTGAAATCAATGGTAATGCAAATGGCAACTACAGTTTCCGTTTGCCTTTTCCGTTGATGGGTTCCTCCGACGGAAAGGTCTAATGGAACCCATCAACGTAAACTAACGCTAATGTGAACACACGCTTAGACTGTGTGACGCAAAACAGGGGATTTGGAGCTTTATGTCCGTCATATACAAATATTTAATTAAAAATGAATCTGCCGATACACACTAGATCAAAGTCGTCTTAACCCTCAAAATTTGGTGGGATTGGCCAAAGAATGGAGAATCTAACACACTCTACGGCTTCTGTGGTCCTCCGATTACCACCCATCATATTTTAGAGTAGCCAGACAGGATATGCATTAACCCAAACTCTTTTGGGGGAGTTCTGACAAGGCTTACCTAATAAAGTGACTGTCCAGTGGTAACGTCAATTTACATATTTATATTCAGCCCTTACTTCCTTCGTTTGGATGCTGGTACTAATCATGGTGGACAAGCCTCCAGTCTACCCCTTCCCACCCCACAGGGGTGTCAACAAAGTACTCGGCACACCAAATTGGAGTGAAAATTCTTATTCTTTTTATTATTTTAATTTTGCCAGTGTGTATGTGCGACGTTTCGGTCACGTATGACCTTCATCAAGCACTTATTACAAATAGTGGCTCTGCTGGAATATCCTGGGGTATAGGTATAGCGGCTGGCCGCATGTAGAACATTCTATTCAATTTTTTTTAAAGAAATTATTGAATTTATAAAAAACATATACTTATTATGTATCCCTACACTCCACTTGACCCGTTCAATAAAATTGAATATATATTCGACCCAAAAATGATGGCTAAAAAATAAGACTCGTCCCGCAAACTAAAAAAGGCCTCAGATAGCTATGTAGCCTAAAAAATGTAAAAAATAAAAAAGTTGTGTTTGGAATGCGAGGAGGTAAAAATGAGAAATTATCTTAAGGGGTTAATGTTCCTTTAAATAAGACATCAGTTTCAATTAACCACAATATCAAATATTCAATTACCGAAGATCTTAGAAATTCTCACAAGTCTGGATGTTTCCTTCAGTTTTATGGTATGTTCACACGGCCTATTTACGGACGTAATTCGGGCGTTTTTGCCCCGAATTACGTCTGAAAATAGCGCCTCAATAGCGCTGACAAACATCTGCCCATTGAAAGCAATGGGCAGACGTTTGTCTGTTCACACGAGGCGTATATTTACGCGCCGCTGTCAAATGACGGCGCGTAAATAGACGCCCGCGTCAAAGAAGTGACCTGTCACTTCTTTGGCCGTAATTAGAGCCGTTATTCATTGACTCCAATGAATAGCAGCGCTAATTACGGCCGTAATTGACGCGGCGTTCAAGCGCCTGCACATGCCGGTACGGCTGAAATTACGGGGATGTTTTCAGGCTGAAACATCCCCGTAATTTCAGCCGTTACGGACCCCTGCCGTGTGAACATACCCTTATAGTTGCTCTCGCTTCTGTGCTGTGTAAAATATTATCCCTGACAAATTGTGATCCCAGTCAAGACTTATTATGATTAAATTGCTGTCAGTAGTAATGAGGCTCCTTCAGATTAATACTCTCCCTCCGTCCTGCAGACTCCTCACTATCACAGTTGCGTTTGGCTTTTTTACTGCGCCTTGAACGCACCGAGATAATGTTAATTAATCCTGTTATGATAGGAATATAATTAATGTTTTATTCATCCAGTGCGTTTCTGGTCCTTTTAAACCCTGGTCATTTTTTTTATTTATTTTTGCTTAATTTTATAGCATTTTTTTATATTTTTGTTGGAGGGGATGTTGGTTTGCATATAGTTTTATAGATAAAAATATTAAATAAATTATTAAATCCCGGAAAGTTTGCCAACCACATTAATAGATGTAGAAACTGATCAGGAAATCCTGGAATTTCTTAAAGGGATATTCTGATTTTAAGAGAAGGGTTAAAGGAAAATTCCATCAAGGAGACGACCTCGTGTCCTTTGCCAGATTTGTGCATTGGTAACATGAAAATAATTTACCTAAAGGGGTATTCCAGCTAGGAACATGTGGATTGGGGCTAAATACATCGGTGCAGGTCTGACAGCTTTGGCAGATATATGATAGGTCATCAGTATGAAAAACCGTTCCGTGCCCAGACAACGCCTTTAAGCTTTATTTACATAGAGCCGAAACCCCCATACATAAACAGGAAGCATAATCTAAAAGTTTGTTTTCAGGATTTCCAGATTACTCCCCAAATCCCCTGTGTGTGTTTTTTTTTGTGTGTGTACACACACACACACACACACACACACACACACACACACACACACACACACACACTAGACCATATATATACATCTTAAAGGGGTTTTCTATCAGACATTTATAACCTATCCAAAGGATATATCATAAATGGCAGATAGCTAAGGGTGCCCACTCTGGGTCCCGCACCTATCTCCAGAGCGGGGGCCCCCTAAACCCCATTCTACTGCTCTGTGTTGTGGCTGAAGCGTGGGATTTCCGACCATGAATTATGGAAACGGCGTATCTGTGGATATATCATAAATGTCTCTGATGGGGAAACTCCTTTAAGCATTTCCCCTTATATACAGTAGAAGCTCTTGCGTTGTCCTCTTGACAACCAGTATGGCTGCCAGAGGCGCAGCTTGAAACTACAGGATCCCTATTCAAAATCTGTGACGAAGCCCCCATCATTCGTAATACTGGTGTCTTTTTATGAGTTAAAGGGTCTCTTGGGCTATCTCCGGCATCAGGATCCGGTTCTCACCCATTGATGGGTATACATTTCATTGATTATTCTCCTCATCAAATTTGCACTTCAAGGCTGGTACGTTCTCCTAAAAGACTAGTAAGGAGGGAGAACAGATTTATTAGACAATGATTATTAGTCCGTGGGGCTTATCAAATCTTTGTGTTTAGTATAGATTACCAATACACCCACATTCAAAATAACAGCCCACTGCTTCTCCCACTGGGCAGAGTAGGAGTAAAGCACCAAAGACTGATTAGTGGCATTTTGTCGTTGGCATCCTCTCGCCATGAGGTCGAGGATTTAGTGACTACAGTGCAATAAACATCATTAACAAGCTTATGTAACTGCTGATCTCCAGTACTGGCGTGGATCATTGCAGTTCATACAGTTTAACCTGAAGCTACACTTATAATTAACAATATCTATATTGCGTTGAGTTATACAGCCCTTAATTCATGCCGTTATTTCATGTCCAAAATTAGAAAAACATGGCTGCTTTCATCCAAAAACATCACCGTACCTGTCTATGGGTTGTCTGGTATTGCAGCTCCGGCCCATTGAAGAGAACACGGCTGAGCGGTAATGCCACAAACAATTTGTGGACAGGTTGGCACTGTTTTTGGAAAAAAATGGCTGTTTTCTTGTCCTAGACAATCCCTTTAAGGGCTCTTGAGCTTGAAACGCATTAGCATCTCTGTCTTGGTGTTATATTTTAATATTAATCGTTAGGTTTGGACTAAATATTGCCCAATATTTAGTAATTTTCTATATGGAAATAATCATCAAGCTGTTGTTGATGGATTTTTTTTAGTGGATAATGGTGTGCTGCTGTGAATGAGGTATGGAGCTAATTGGATCAGTAACAACATGAGAGGTTTAACAATTAAATACAGGTCACTGCTCCACCATGACCACCTTCAGTAGAAAGCTCTGAATTCAAAAGCTGATGATTACTTTGGAATCTACTCAGTGCCATGTATAGTCCCCTAATGTACACAAATAATGCACTAAGTGATGTCACAGTACAAGGATAGTGCACATAGTGATGTCACAATACAAGGATAGTGCACATAGTGATGTCGCAGTATAGGGATAATGCACACCGTAATGTCACACCACAGATATTAAACACTGGGTAAATTAATAGTAAAGGCCTCATGCACACGACCGTATCCGTAAATACTGACCGTAAATATGGTTCCGTATTGCTTTATAGTCATCAGCAACGTACCTATTTCTGCTAAATGGTATCCGCAAATACGGTCTGTAGTGCATCCGTGTATACGGATCTGCAAAAAAAGAGCCCTGGTTGATGGGAAATCCCCTTCGTGTCGCTTAGCAACACT
Source organism: Rhinoderma darwinii (assembly GCF_050947455.1). Lineage (NCBI taxonomy): Eukaryota > Metazoa > Chordata > Amphibia > Anura > Rhinodermatidae > Rhinoderma > Rhinoderma darwinii. The sequence goes on along the minus strand of NC_134693.1, from coordinate 18,052,703 downwards.
TCTGTATTTGCGGATGACTATCCGTATTTGCAGACGCACATACTTAGCCATCCGCAATTTTGGCTTCCCCCCCCCCCCCTAGATTTCTATGGAGGAGTCTGTGCCACAATTGCGGACCAAGAACGGACATGCTCCATAATTCCCGGCACAGTTCTGCGGCACCGACACTCATCCGTAGCGATACGGAAAGGTGTCCGTGTTCAATGGAAGTGAATGGGTCCATTTTTGCAGACCGCAAAAACTGAGGTTTTTTACAGGTGTGTGCATGGGCCTTAAGGAATAATTAACTCCACTAATTTTCAGCACAGGAATAATGTGCACAGTGATGTCACAGTAGTAAATACTAATCAATTCGAAGTGCACATTTTTTGGTGCGTATATACAGCAGCCAAGGCATAAGAAAGTGAAATATCAAAAATGCCTAGAGAACATGAGTGGGCATGCTGAGTATTGGACTGATCTAATTAATTCTTAGGGCCACCCTCTATCTATACAAAAAAATGTGCACGTCCATTTTTTTTATCTGCATCTAATAGGTTATTTGTGAATCAACCTAATAAAAAAAATAGTTCCTAGTGGCTAGCTGCTAAAAAGTCAACTCCAAATGGAGTTGTCTTCTGCTAGACCTTTGGGGCCCTGATGTATTAGAGGCCCATTATTGTGCCGGGGCCATTGCGCCCACCTTCTCTGGTCCAAGGTCGAGTAAAGGACAACCCTAATGAGAGCTGACTTTCCTCTGGTACACTGGTGGTCCAGTCTGACCCTGGGTACGCTACATTAAAGGGGTTTTCCACAGGATATGCCATTAATGTCAGATGGATGAGGGTCCCACCTAACTCTACCAGGGGGCCCCCTAAACCCTGTTCAACCGCTCTGTGTTCCCGCTGACGCATGTGATTCCCGACTGTGTAAGAAGAAAACAGCGCAGCTCCATCCAAAAATAAATTCAGCCATACCCAGTATTTATTTTGGAAATGAAATCCACGTGCCAAGGCCTCTAAGTGCTTTACACTGTTCCTTAATCCCAAGAGACACGGTGTGGCATTATGTGAGATCCCATGAAGGTTCCAGTTTTTTTATTGGCCCGACCTGGAATAAACTCTGCTACGTTCTAATAAACTTTTCCCTGCAACTATTTATAATCCGTTTGACTTTTCAGGCGTCCATGAGCTTCATATCTTGCATTTCATTCCATTCCTTAGACGTTAGAACTTTCCGTACAAGGGTTAATAGTCTTTCAACTGAATATTTTTTCTCTCCCTTACTACTTCTCTAATCCTGATGTGGCTTAAAATTGTGAGATAATGTATACCTGTGCGGGAAGGTCGATAATTGGAGCTTTTAAATGCAGGAAGATTGAGTAATTTAAGGTCCGAACGCCATTATGTGCATTAGAAGTTCATTAACGCTGGCACGGAAGAATCACTGCGGTCTTATTCCACGTGCGTGGCTTCGGAGGGTACAGGAAAATAACTATGCAGGTGTTCAGGACCATTTTGCAATGATTAATTAAGATAATGGGTTTATCCATTTTGGGTGAAGCATAAAAGCCAAGCTACAAGGTGTCGGGGGAGGGGTTGGGGGGGGCGGATTTATTACTTTGCCACGAACATCTGCTTATAATAAGGACAATTTGTGCTGTACTTCCAGCATTGTATATACAGTGCATATGGTCTGTATGAAAGATTCTTGAAGCTGAGCCCACCAAAGCTAAAAAATAATAATAATCCAACTGCTTTTAGCATCAAAGCCGAAATGCGATAGGTATGTTCCGGATATGATTACTAGAACATTGCTCGGCAGCCTGATGTCAAGGTCTGGGAGGAGAACTGCCAGGTCCTTTAGTGTGTTTAATCAATGCCATTTGAAATGACAGCTCTCTAGTGAGAAGTAATTTTGTACTTGTGTCCCTATGACAACTCTTGCTAGTCACAGCTCAGCATTATCATAGTAACACTGGACCTTATAGCAACCAACCAGACACTAGTTTTGATTTGGACAAAAGTAGATGGTCCAGCGCAGTCAAGTTTAAAACTGAACGTAGTTCCAATTTTATTTGGATGATTAAAACAAGATCATTCCCGAATGCAAGGGTGAAAATGTAGGTAAAGTGCCTACGCGTTTCAGACGTATACCACGTCCTTCCTCATGGCTTCCGTCACGGAGATCCAGGCGCAGACCGCAGTGAAAATCTGCATCAAGGTGAGCTGGAGGATCCCTCCCACAGTTTGTTTGACTAATTTTCATTTATTATAGGGACACCAGACCAGCCGATCCCTTCTTTCATCTTGTTACCTATGCTGGAAAAAAAAGGCTGTTCTTGGGCGGAGGCTACGAGGCAATCCACCGGATAGGCGATACATGTGTGATTGCTGGGGGTCCGACCACTGGGACCCCCAGTAATGAGGACAACAAGTGACCAAAAGTCCCCCGAAAAGCTCCATAAGAATGCTTGATCAGCTGGAGACAGCGGTCCCGGACATCCCATAGAAAAAAATGGAGCACTGGCCGAGCATGGGCACCAGTGCTACATTCTCATGGATCACTTCGGGGGACTTGCGGTCCCCCATTCTCCTCATCGCTGGGGCTCTCGGGCAGTCGGACCCCCAGCAATCACACATGTATTCCCTATCCTGCGGATAAGGGATACATGTGTTTTGTGGGGGAAACCTTTTTAACATTTAATTTTGGGCGATCTGTTCTTGAAAGTTTTTCGGCAAAAGTGGATACTAATTTTCATAGAAAGTCACCGGACCATTATTTCGGAGAGGTAGCAAATGAAAGGAATTAACATATGACTTCAGGATTAGACTACCAAGGCAAGGGTGTAACTATAGGGGGGGTTCAGAGGTAGCAGTCGCAGTGTCGCACCCATGCCATCGTTCATGTGGGGGCACAATGGCCCCTCTGCAAAATTAGAAGACATTCGTATTATGAATGGCACATCGAGGGCCCTGTTACAGATTTTAAACTGTGGCCCAGAAGCTTCAAGTAAAATATCTATACACAGGGTTTTTTTTGTAGTCTATACCCGTGGAGAAACATAGCTGTGCATAGTAACTGTGAACACAAAACGAGAGGATATTTTTAATCAAGTCTATTTGTAAAAAAAAATTGGTTGCAAAAGTATAACTACTGTTTAAAGATGATGATGTTGAAGATCATTAATAGACATAGATAGTACAGAAGACAGACCTGGAAACATTTAATTGGAAGATAAACATTATATATAATTGCACAAATACCATAAATTCTTCAGCTCGATTGTACCCAGTGGGTCGTCGTAGTGAACATCGTGTTCCCGTATATTGAAGGCAGATGTGAAAATGAGTTGTCAAAGGAAGATATTGAGAAGATAGGAAGTATAAAGTAACACAGGCAATCAAAACCTGTATATTTACTACAGAAAAAACTAATCTATAAGACACAGGAGAAGTTTAGGAATTTTACCATTCCCCCAAAATACTGATATAATAATATTTCCCGATAAGATGTGAAAATCAAACTTCTAATTCCTGTTTTCATTGTGACTGTGCAGAGATGAGGATGGCTTCGGAGAAAATTGTCTTATCCATGGAATGTTCTGAACAAAATAATTTTTTTGTGATATTTAGTGTGGATTTAAGAGGGTTGTCTGAGAAAAGGGTCTGTTTTTTTTTTGGTTTTTTTTTCTAGAAACAGCGCCACTCTTGTCGATGGGCTATGTCTGGTATTGCATTTCGGGCCCATTCCAGTGATTGGGGCTTAGCTGCAATACCACACACAACCTACGGACTAAGGTGAAGCTGTTTCTAGAGAAAACCACTATCTCTTATCGGCCGCCACCGATCAACAAGTTTTTCACTGCATGTGTGGTCCCTTTCTGACGAAATCAGTGCGGGTTCAGTACATCATTGACTCGGTAGGAAGTCCTAAATTTTTTGGATTAATAAAAATATTTGTCGCCCCCACAAACCCCACAGGAGCTATCTATATGCCCTCCTAGCACACGTCCACAGTTGCCACTTCCAACGTGCCATGCTACATATTTTATAGGCGACTAAACCCTTCTCCCCAACCAAGGTTGAGGTTGCAGTCCAAATCCATAAGCCTGGTGGGGGCATGGCAGCTATTGCGATCAGACCCGATCCCCTTTGTGCTCCATCTCCCCTGCGGGGCACCCTGTGGATTGTCCAAAACCCCTTGCATCCTGTTGCCCAACTGAGGCTACAGCTCCCTGCTCTGCATTATGCGAGGCTGAGCCCCAAGATCGAAGCTCAGCCGCAGTGGATGACATCATAGGTTGGAGACCTTAAAGGGGTTGTCCGAGATACCAACATTTTTTCAAAAACTCTGTCATACATTACCCCTTATACAGACAACCTAAATAAAGCATTATTTTTTTAAAAAATTCTACTTAGCACATTTCTTCTTTGAGTTTAGCACAGTTTGTTTACATGCAGTTCAGCTCTGGTTTGTTGATCTTTCCTTGTTATGAAACTTTTTTCCCGTGCACGCTCATTGCAGGCTGCAATGAGCGTGCACGTACCTTCCAAGAGTTCACGTGAGCTGTCCCTGCTCCTCCCCGCTGACATCCTTCACAGGACTTGTCTCCTTGCTGACATTCTTGAAGGATGGTGACCGTTCTCCCCCCATTATGTTTTTCACATTTATGTTTTCTTTCTCTTTTCAGGTCTATAAACCTCTTCGTGTCTACCCTCACCCTCGTCCACCCTCTTCTATCTCATGTCTCTCTCCACTAAGGCCATGTTCACACAGAGTTTTTTTGCAAGAGGAATATCTGCCTCAAAATTCCGTCTTGAAGTTTGCGGCAGATTTACCTCTCCCTGCACGTTGATTTTTGCGTAATTTTTTCCGGCGTTTTTTGTGCGCTGTTTGCGTATTTGTTTGCCGCTTTGTTCGGGGCGTTTTTCGCTTCGTTTATCTTGGCGTTTTTTGCTTGTTTGTTTGCGTCTTTTTTTGTGATGTTTTCCGTTGCGTTTATCGTAGCCTTTTTCACGACGTTTATCATTTCTTTTTTTGCGTCGTTGTTTGCGCCTATTTTTGCTGCGTTTTTCGTTGCGTCTTTCGTGGCGTTTTCCCAGTTGATTTTCGCTGCGTTCTTTGCCTCTGTTTGCGGCGTTTCTCGCGTCTTTTTCTGCGATGTTTTTCGCAGCTTTTTCCGTGGCGTTTATCGTAGCCTTTTTTGCGTAGTTTTTCGCGTCTTTTTTTTTTGCGGTTTTTTTTTTTCTGCGTTTTTCATTGCGTCTTTCGTGTCGTTTTCCCTGTCGTTTTTCGTGGCGTTCTTTGCCTCTTTGTTTGGGCCTTTTTTCGCGGCTTTATTTGTGATGTTTTTCGCGGCATTTATCGTAGCCTTTTCGGCATTTTTTTTTTGCGTCTGTTTTTTGCGGCGTTGTTTGTGGCTTTTTTTGCTGCGTTTTTTGCGTCGTTTTCCGTGGCGTTTTTCACCCGTGGCAATTGAGCGCCGCAGGCATAAAACAACGCGAAATACGCTTTCTCTGCCTCCCATTGAAGTCAATGGGAGGTCAGAGGCGTAAACGCCCGAAGATGGAGCATGTTGCTTCTTTTTCCCGCAAGGCAGTTTTAATGCTCGATTTTAATGCTTGTTACAACAAATTGCAGCATAAATCACGCACCAAACACGCTTGTTTGGTGCATGGTTTTCACGCATGCATCTACTTGAGTGTAGGTGCATGATAACGCACCAATAGAGGACATGCAGTATGTTTCACGCAGCGGACTCTCGCTGCGTGAAAACGGCCCCATTGAAATAAATGGGTCGCGTGTGCTGTGCGTGGTTTCGACGTGGTGTGAATGGGGCCTTATGCGCGTGAATCAAGTCTGTGTGCTGTGCTTTGAAAAAACGCACAACACACGCAACCCATTTATTTCAATGGGGCCGTTGACACATGTGTGACTTTTCACGCAGCGAGAGTCCGCTGCGTGAAACATACTGCATGTCCTCTATTGGTGCGTTATCATGCACCTACACTCACATTGAAGTCAATGCATGCGTGAAAACCACAAACAGCACACACGTGTTTGGTGCGTGATTTACACAGCAATTTGTTGTAAAAAAGAAGGTAAAAATGGGCTGGCTTTGTGAGTGCGTGAATAACACATGACAATCGAAAAGCACACTGATGTATAAGGGGGGATTTAAACGAGCGTGTGCGTTTTGCGTACACAAATACGGTGGCGTTTTGCGTGCGCAAAATGCACTTGACAGCTCCGTGTCATGTTCATACAGATTCGCGGCTGCGGTTTTCGCGCAGCCGCCATCATTATGACACTCTGGATGTTTGTAGCACATGGTGCTTTTCTGTTTACATTCATTATTTTACTGCTGTTGCGCGAATCACGCGCGTCACACGGAAGTGCTTCCATGGGATGCGCCTGATTTTCACGCACCTATTGACTTCAATGGGTGCGTGATGCTCGAAAAACGCAGAAATATAGAACATGTCGCGAGTTTACGCAGCGGACTCACGCTGCGTAAAATTCACGGACTGTCTGCACTGCCCCATAGACTTGCATAGGTCCGTGCGACCCGCGTGAATACCACGTGGGTTGCACGGACATATAGCACGTTCGTGTTAATCCGCCCTAACGCAAACACACGGATGGGATTGACGCAAGTTTTTCGCGCGCGGAAAATACACACACTAGTGTGCATGAAGCCTTACTAATGGACGCTGTTAGACAGTGGCCATTAATAATGAACTAATAATAAATTTTTAAATAAATGAGAAGGACATAGAAAAAATATTGTAATAAAATAACACACAACACTGGTTAACGATTTTATTAAAAATAAAAAAGGTGTCATTGAAGTAGTCCTTGAACTTGATGTAGTACCGAGGACCCAACCTGTAAAAAACACCTAATAACTAAGAAAAAAAAAAAAGAGGGATGCTTAGATACACTGCTCATGTGTGATACTGTTAGACCATGTATCTAAGCCTACCACAAGGTAGCCTTAGTAACATTACCCAAGCAGACAGTGTCACACATGGGCCATGTATCTAAGAATACCACATGTTAGGCTTAGATACAGGGCCCCAAAACACTAATCTTAGGGTATGTTCACACGGCAGCGTCCGTAACGGCCGAAATTACGGGGCTGTTTTCAGGAGAAAACAGCCCTGTCGTTTCAGCCGTAACGGCATGTGCAGGCGCTTGAACGCCGCGTCCATTACGGACGCAACCATAGCTGGTTTTCCATGTAGTCCATGGAAAACGGCTACATTTACGTCTGAAGAAGTGACATGACACTTCTTTGGCGCGGGCGTCTATTTACGCGCCGTCTTTTGACAGCGACGCGTAAATATACGCCTCGTGTGAACAGACAAACGTCAGCCCATTGCTTTCAATGGGCAGATGTTTGCCAACGATTTCAAGCCGTAATTTCGGACGTAATTCGGGGGTTAATACGCCCGAATTACATCCGTAAATAGGCCGTGTGAACATATGCCCTTATACAGGAATAAAAAGAATGTCATCTGGGGTCCTGTATCTAAGCCTACATTGTGTTAGGCTTAGATACAGGCTCCATGTGTGACACTGTTTGTTAGACCCTGTATCTAAGCCTAACAATGTAGGCTTAGATACAGGACCCCAGAAGATCTTATCTAGTTCAGGACGGGGCACCGTTTAGCCATTTTTAGCACGTTAGTTAAATGCCTATAACTTTTTTATTTGTTGGGCTAACGACGTTATTTTTGCGACGTTTTTTCCGTAGACAATGCAGGTTTATTTTTTTATCGTTTTTATACGCACCTTTTTTGCCATATTAGAATTTTCATTCATAAAGTTTGAAAATAGTAAAAAAATAAGCTTTTTTACGTTTCAGCTATTTTTTTTGGTAATAACATAGTTTTACCCTAAAATAGACCTTTTATTTGTGATCGTCATTGTCTACCGTAAATTTCTATATATTACATGTCTATATTAGGGTAATTGGGTCAGCGGTAGCGTTACAACAATGATTGACAGGGGGAACGGTATTTTTTGGGGTGGGTATTTTATGTGTATTATTTAATTTTTTTTTTGTACTTTACTATTTTTTTATTATTATTGTCTGTCCCTCAAAGGTCAAAAAAGACCTTTGGGGAACTTTATATTTTTTTTTACACCATCTTTTCCACTGTAACTGGAGCTGCACAGCAGCCCCAGTTACAGGGGAAATCAGCCCTCTCATAGTGACGATTGTCACTAATAGGGCTGTGCTGGGTCTAGTAAGACCCAGCAACAGTCTGCCACTAACGGTACCCGGTGATCATGTGACCAGTCACATGATCACCGGGAGGAATAGAGACAGCGCCGCTGCTGCTGTCTCTATTCCTATACACAGCGTTCATTGAACGCTGTGTAAGAAGACATCGGAGAAGACAGAAGCAGCGAAAGCTGCTTCTATCTTCTCCTCCGGGTCCCCGGCAGTCACTGACAGCCGGAGACCCGACATTCCCGCAGGTGCCGTCCCTCTTCACTTTTTTCACTGTGAACACGCATAGGCGCGCTCACAGTGAAAAAAAGCTGCATAGGCTGGGCGGGCACCCGCAGAAACGACACGTCTCCAGTGACGTGTCGTGTCCCATCCGAGGTCTCGCTGGGGCGAGACCATGTGATCGGGACACGACACGACAGTGGAGGAGGAAGAAAACGTGACGTCAGAAGACAGGTGATCGGAAGAAAAGAGCTGCCAGAACGGAGAACAGAAGCAAGATTGCACAGGTAAGTATATTAGGGAATATTTAATGTGTGTATTGTGTGTTTAACTTTTAAATAAAAATTTATCTCGGACAACCCCTTTAATGGGGAACTGCTCTGGGAATTTCTTGCTTAATTCTCAGCCCGGGTGGTGAGTTTGCTTTTGTTTTTTCTGTTCACTGTGATTCCCTGTTTTTGACCAGACTTTTTCTTGACGCCACTTAATCCATGTACCGACCTGTATTGACCCTGACTTTACCTCCTGATACTCGTTTCTGGACCTGACGTTGCCCGCCTGTTACAGAGCTGGAACCGTTTTGACCGCAATACCATTTACAGCGCAACCATCTATTGTGGGCTTTCATAGGACTACGAACTGGGAATCTTACCGGCAAAGTCCATACCTCCTTGCGGGGTTAAGGGTGAAGAATAGAGGATTCCTTAGACTAGTGTCTGCCAATAATGGTCTTTTTACCTGCTACAAAAGTTCCCCTGCGCATTTCTGACAAGTCGCCGTTACATTGTGCTACTCTGGATCACTGCTATTGAGCCGTCACTCAAGTTCCGACCTCCACTAGCCATAGACCAGCATCTTGAGCTTATAGTTGAGAACGTTACAACCCAGATCAGCAATTTTGTAGGGGATATTTGTACAGAGTGGTCTGGGCCCCTTAGCTATAACGGTCATGGGCCCTGTTACCAGCAACCATATAGTTAAGATATTTATTTTTTACTTATGCTCTGCCATTTTGGTTTTGCTGACCCGCCTAACTGTAAAAAAAAATTCTGCATTCGTGGCCATGGGCCCTTTGGGCACTGTCCAAATGGTCTATAAGCCCCTAGGGAGGTTAATGGATCATGTGGAATCCCGTCAATGTGGGTATTGAGATAAGGAGCCTCTCAAAAAGAAATGTGTCGTTAAAGGGGTATTCCGGTTACAACAAGTTACCCCCTATCCGTAGAGTAAGGGGTAACTTGCTGATCGGTAGTTGTCCGACAGCTCGGACCCCCATTGTTTACGAGAACGGGGACCCCGAAGTTGCCTGAACTCCTTGGTTGAACCGAGCGGCAGATCGCTCATGCGCACTACTACACCATTCATTCTCTATGGGAGCGCCGGAGATAGCCGAGTGCAGTGTTCGGCTTTTTCCGGTGCTGCCATAGGGAATGAATGGAGCGGCAGTGTGCATGAGCGACCTGCCGCTCGGTTCAAACGACGAGTTCAGGCAACTTCGGGGTCCCTGTTCTCGTAAACAATGGGGGTCCGAGCTGTCGGGCACCCACCGATCAGCAAGTTACCCCTTACCCTACGGATAGGGGGCAACTTGTTGTAACCAGAATACCCCTTTAACATATCCAAGGAAACTTTACAATGTAAGATCAGTTTTAAGTGAAAAATTTAAAATATCAAGTGGTGTGTTAAAGCCCACACTGAAATTACTAATGCATTGTGGGAGCTATTGCAAGAAGTTATTAAGAAGAGGTTTTAACAAAAATTAAAGAATTGTTTTATTTCACATTTTCCTGCATTCCTTGTATTTTATGTTGATGCAAATGGATCCCATCAAAATAGTGCAAAAGTCAAACAACTGTTCTTAACAAGCAAACAAGATTTTCTTGTTTAATTCTTGAGATTAGAATGCAATAAACAATAAAACCGCAAGGTAACTGGAGACAAAATGGACCAACTATTGATTCTAGGTATGTCATTTTGAAGGGGTTTTCTGATATTCAGGCTAAACTTGGAAATCTCCACTACTGAGGCCGCATTATGAGAACAAGTATACTCAAATATACAGTGAAGGAAATAAGTATTTGATCCCTTGCTGATTTTGTAAGTTTGCCCACTGTCAAAGACATGAACAGTCTAGAATTTTTAGGCTAGGTTAATTTTACCAGTGAGAGATAGATTACATTTTAAAAAAAAAACAGAAAATCACAGTCAAAATGATATATATTTATTTGCATTGTGCACAGAGAAATAAGTATGTGACCCCCTACCAACCATTAAGGGTTCAGCCTCCTCCAGACCAGTTACACGCTCCAAATCAACTTGGTGCCTGCATTAAAGACAGCTGTCTTACATGGTCACCTGTATAAAAGACTCCTGTCCACAGACTCAATTATTCAGTCTGACTCTAACCTCTACAACATGGGCAAGACCAAAGAGCTTTCTAAGGATGTCAGAGACAAGATCATAGACCTGCACAAGGCTGGAATGGGCTACAAAACCATAAGTAAGACGCTGGGTGAGAAGGAGACAACTGTTGGTGCAATAGTAAGAAAATGGAAGACATACAAAATGACTGTCAATCGTCATCGATCTGGGGCTCCATGCAAAATCTCACCTCGTGGGGTATCCTTGATCCTGAGGAAGGTGAGAGCTCAGGCGAAAACTACACGGGGGGAACTTGTTAATGATCTCAAGGCAGCTGGGACCACAGTCACCAAGAAAACCATTGGTAACACATTACGCCGTAATGGATTAAAATCCTGCAGTGCCCGCAAGGTCCCCCTGCTCAAGAAGGCAGATGTACAGGCCCATCTGAAGTTTGCAAATTAACATCTGGATGATTCTGAGAGTGATTGGGAGAAGGTGCTGTGGTCAGATGAGACTAAAATTGAGCTCTTTGGCATTAACTCAACTCGCCGTGTTTGGAGGAAGAGAAATGCTGTCTATGACCCAAAGAACACCATCCCCACTGTCAAGCATGGAGGTGGAAACATTATGTTTTGGGGGTGTTTCTCTGCTAAGGGCACAGGACTACTTCACCGCATCAATGGGAGAATGGATGGAGCCATGTACCGTCAAATCCTGAGTGACAACCTCCTTCCCTCCACCAGGACATTAAAAATGGCTCGTGGCTGGGTCTTCCAGCACGACAATGACCCGAAACATACAGCCAAGGCAACAAAGGAGTGGCTCAAAAAGACGCACATTAAGGTCATGGAGTGGCCTAGCCAGTCTCCAGACCTTAAGCCCATCAAATTTATGGAGGGAGCTGAAGATCCGAGTTGCCAAGCGACGGCCTCGAAATCTTAATGATTTACAGATGATCTGCAAAGAGGAGTGGGCCAAAATTCCATCTAACATGTGTGCAAACCTCATCAACTACAAAAAACGTCTGACTGCTGTGCTTGCCAACAAGGGTTTTGCCACCAAGTATTAAGTCTTGTTTGTCAAAGGGATCAAATACTTATTTCTCTGTGCACAATACAAATAAATATATATAATTTTGTCAATGTGATTTTCTGTTTCTTTTTTTTTTTAATATAATCTATCTCTCACTGGTAAAATTAACCTAGCCTAAAAATTCTAGACTATTCATGTCTTTGACAGTGGGCAAACTTACAAAATCAGCAAGGGATCAAATACTTATTTCCTTAACTGTAGTTGCTGCTTTAAAAAAATGTTGCCCTTCACCACTAAAGTCAGAGCCTTGTGCCATGATCAGCCACCATGATTAGATGCGTCAAGAAATATTTCTGCCTGCAAATAACTCTGTGTGAACATACCCTTATTCCTATCCATGCGTCACGGTTACTGGTGGATTGGCACTGGATTTTGGAGAGCTGTGAATGAGTTGGTCTATGATCAGCACTGTCATTAATTGGCATTTTAAAAAAACAAGGGGCAGATTTAAAGTGTAGCTAAACGTTTGACAAACTTCTGACATGTCAGTGTCATGTCAGAAGTTTTGATTGGTGGGGGTCTGAGCACGGAGACCCCCACCAATCGCTAGAACGTAGCAGCTGAAGCCCTCGCGTGAGCGCTCAGCTGCTTCGTGTCTGTTCGGCTATTTCCGGAAAGCCAATGTATCGGAGTACAGGCTCATAGACTTTCTATTGAGTCCGTACACCGATACATTTATTTCCGGAAATAGCCGAACAGACACGAAGCGGCTGAGCGCTCACACAAGCACTTCAGCTGCTACGTTCTAGCAATTGGTGGGGGTCTCAGTGCTCGGACCCCCACCAATCCAAACTTCTGACATGACACTATGACATGTCAGAACTTTGTCAAACGTTTAGCTACACTTTAATGTCCTTGTACAGGGACCGTTATTTGTCAATGTCCGTCCCCTACACGGGATACACAACCACAGGAAGCGAGGAATGAGCAGTAGAAATGAATAGTATCGGTAACTAACATGTATTTGTTAAAAGAGATGAAGAGATGACAAATTTTGGTAAGATTTGTTATACAACGATCCATACTGTACAGCGTGAATTGTTCCATAGAGTAACAGGAAGTTTCCATCCAACGTCTTTCTCCCAAAGATTAGTTAAAGGTCCTCGTACTACTTTTATACAACTCCTTTGGATACATTACATTAATACAGACTGTCATGTACTACAAGGAGACTGAGATCTATTACACGGAGGAGGGGGAGCAGAGTACAGTTTGTTCTGCTTGGTCACATTAACTCTTTATTGCTCAAGTGTCACCACTCCTGGAAATAACTGTGCTGTTTCTTGATGACTACCTTCCATTATCCACTCCAATGCATTAAAGGCGCCCTGAGATCAATGACAGATGTGACTAATTGTGCATCATCCCCTTAAATTCTAACACTCTGTAATGTGCACGTTGTATTAAAGTTATAGCAGCAATGACTCCTTCAACGTGAGGAAGAAAGAGCGAATTAATTTCTGGAGACAACTGGATAATGAAACAAAGTGGACCAAACCAGTGTGTCTTGGATTTAAAGGTTATATCCACCTTCTCAACCAATTTGTATTGTTCCAATGCATCTCCAATGAAAAGTTAAGTAACTTTTGCAAATAGTCTTAATTAGAAATTCTCTATTGTTTTGTGTCTACAACTCTTACACAGGCTTATGTTTCTATGGTAACAGACAAAAAACAAACAAACCCTGTGCAGTCTGATCCTGCAGTCATACTCCTTTCTATCTGTACCCTACGCCTTCCTAACAAACATTTGGTAGGTTAGCAAGAAGAAGGGGACAGATGGAGCAGACTGTAGTCATACAGGAGCAGACTACACAGGTTTTGTTTGTTGTCTGTTACCATGGAGACACATAGGTCTGCATACGAGCTGAGAACATAAAACCGTAGGGGATTTTTTTAAATAAGACTATGTGCAAAGTTGCTTCATTTTTATTTTAGATGTATAGGAACAATTAAAAAAATTGATTGCTAAGTTTCACATTGGTGGTAATTAATTAAGATTGGCGTTTCATACGCCACTCTTAAAACGGAAACAAAGGAGAAAGATGCGACAAATCTGTTATGAAGTGCATGACTTCTAATAAATGTTTCGCTGTCTGTGCACCACTGAGGGAAACCTATGCCAGCCAAGACCTGGCAGAGTTTTTGGCTATAAATTACGCCAGTTTCTGTCATAAATTATAGTGAATGCGTTGAACAGTGTGTAGGGCACTCTTTAGAAAAATGTCAAAAGTGGCAGGAAAAGCCAAAAGTCTGCAACTTTTTTACACCAGAAAACGGGCGTAAAAAAGTTGTCAAATTCCCCCCATGGCCTTTAAAGAGGGTCCTATAACAGAGTGGCCAGTGCTATGTTTCATAATTAGTTTTCGTTCAATTCCATCACCTTTATGTTTATATACGGTCTCAATGAAGAACCAATATTGATATGTCTGCATATGTTAAAAAATAAAAACAAATTCCATTGGGTTTCCTTACTTTTTCACATGACTGTATATACTGCAAACAAACCTTGTGTAGTCCAATCATGTAGTCACATGTTACTCCAGTTCACCTGCCTCTTCTTTTACTGTCTGTAGGTTAACAAAAATAAGGACAGAGGAAGTAGAGTGACAACTACAGAATCTGACTACTCACAGGGTTTGTTTTTTTTCTTTAACCATGGAGAGACATGGGTCTGCATAGGAGCTGTATACACAAAACGGTCGGGTATTTTAAATCTAGAAAACTTGCAAAGCTGCTTAGTTTTTTACTTTAGATGCATTAGAGAACTAAAAAACAAAGGTTTTTTTTTCCTTTCGGAAGTAAACAAGTTCATATTTAATGACAGCAAGCAGAGACCTTGAAAATCCGGAGGAATTGATGCGCAAAGTATATTAGAACATTGCATAACTTTTTTGCTGAAACAGAAATAGCCTTTTAACTGCTGAGGTTTTGCAACTCTACTCATTGACTTGAGAAATGACTGTTATCTCTCACGATTATCTGCTGCAATTCTAGGCATGTAATATAATGCCCAAGAGATGAATGAAAGTCTTGGAATCGGAGCATTGCAAAACATGCAAGAAAATCCAGCAGTCTCTGTTTAGGAACAGTAATTACATGATATTGTACAGAAGTCTTATTTGAAATAGGAAAAACATTACTGTGCATAAAATGGATGTATGTAATTAAATCTCCGGACACCCGCCCAGAGTCACAATGAACAAGACTTGTATTGTGGTGAGTTGTGAAATTTCTTCTGCACTTTTCCAGATGTGCTATTAAAGTCATTTTCAGGCCCCTTGACTAATGCTGAAGAGGAGAGCAGTGTTTGGCGTTTTGGCCCAGCATGCGGTGGAGACCTTCTAAAATGACAAATACTGTAGGAGTCTCTTAGTTTTGCAATGTCAATATCTTATAAAACTGACCACACAATCCACAACGCTGCCCAGTAATCCTGTTTTCTTCAGTGCAAAGAAGATTTGTGCCATCATTTGTTGACTCATCTCCAAAAATTACCTGAATGCTAAAATTAAAGCAATATCCGTGACCCAGCCAAAACCTCAGGGAGTTTAGTTTACCACAGGAATCGCCATAGAGTTTTATAGCACCAAGCCAAAAGAAGATTTCCTTTATTACCCTCCTCACTTAGAGGTGCTGACTCTTTTACTACCAGCCCCACCTTTACTAATACAATCATGTGAGTAGTTAGGTCACTGCCTCCCACAAGATAAACACACTCTGCTTCTGCTGCTGTCGCTGTCATCATTCCCAGGATATGATTGACTACAAATTATTTTATTCCTGACCACTTGAATGTCAAATAGCGACTGCGCTATTGGTTTCGTCAAGAACAACGAAACCCTGTCACAACGGTGACAGACTGAAACCGTTAGCTAGGTTTCCGTCACCATTGATATCAATGGTGATGGAAACGGAAACTCAGGTTTCCATTGAGGGGTTAACCCAACGGAACCCTCAGACAGAACCCCTCAACAGAAGGGCAACGGTGATGTGAACAGACCCTTACTCTGATATGTTTTGAGATCAGAATAAGGATAAAAATGGATCAGTTAAAAATGCCATTGATATCAAAATAACGGATGCAAACAGATTACAATCCGTTTTACATTGGTTATTTTTATCATTGGTGTCAATCTGTTACACATGTTTTTTGAACCGAGAAAAAGTCCTGTACTCTGCACTTATATCTCCGTAAAAAAAAAACGGATGCAATTAAACTCCTTGATGTCAATGAGACTTTGAACTGATCCATTTTTATCCTTATTCTCAACGCAAGTGTGATTTTAGCCTTCACCACTAAACAACCCTATACCTCCAGGGATATTAGATATTAAAGAGGACCTGTTACCAGGAAATATAAGTTGAACTGGTTTACTGACATGAACAGTGCTGTCTCCCTGATTCCAGCGCTGTTTTGCTTTTTTTCCTGGACCCCCCTGTTCCGGAAATATGTCCCACTGTTATGTTGAATGCCTATATGCTAATTTGCTGTAGTTAGCCAACAGGGCGTGAACTGCACTCAAACTGCCTCATGATGATTGGCTAGCATCACAGGCAGGGAAGTTAGCTCCACCCAATTGGCTAACTGCAGCAAATTGGCATATAGGGAGCCAACACAACAGTTGGTCATATCTCTGGAATGGGGGGGGGGGGGGTCAAGAAAAAGGAAAAACATTGCTGAAATCAGGGAGACCGCGCTATTCAGGCCAGTTATCCAGTTCAACTTATATGACCTAGTGAGAGGTCCTTCGTAACTCATGACCATCCTAGACTTCCATGGATAATGGATATCAATATTAACCCTTGTATCACCCTAGACAACCACTAATACTAGGTATTTACTGGTAAGACACCCTAAACTCACAGGGATATTACAGGACTACGATCACTAATCACTTATACGTCCTATGTAATAATGTGTGATGTAGTATGTGTAGAAAGTTGTGAAAGTGAGTATTCTAGGCAGTTTAGGGGGAAGAAGGGTTTTTTTTTTTCCCATTTCTATTAAGGGTACCAACAACCCCCTTTAAAAATCCTGCATTTGCCACTGCCCTAGAAACAAGTTGTGTACAACCTGGGGTATACGTACCACAGATTGAAATTTAGGCTCTAGCCTGTGTCGCCACATACACACATACACACATACACACATACATACATACACACATACACACATACATACATACACTGACAGGACTGTGGAAGTTGTGATTTTTATAAATACAGAAGTCTCCTTAGAGATATATAATCTATGTGTGAATAACACTGACCTGCTGTGTCCGCAGATACCTCCTTACTGCTCAGGATCAGGTGAACAAGAAGATCAGACTACACACAGGGTTTGTTTGTAGTCTGTAACCATGGAGCAGCAACTGCATCAACCTAGTGCTCATTGGTCTGTATAGAAGCTGCATACTCAAAACGGTAGGATATTTTTAATTAGGACGACTTGCACAGTTGCTTAATTTTCTATTGTTAATGCATTGGAGCAAAAAAAACAAAACAACAATGTATCCTATAAATGAATGTTTGCAATACATTAGAAGCAGGGTATAAAAAGACACTGCTCAAATAATTCCACCTATTGACAATGCTGTGCCACATAAGAAAACAGTAACTGCTTATATATAGAAAGCATATTGAGATTTTTTTTTAAGGAGTCTCCGAGCAATGTGTGAAATGCACCTCTAAAATATTACACTGCAGTCTGCTACATCTGCAATTACATCCCTCCAGGATTGCATGGAAAGTTGTGTTTGAACAACAGTCAAGAGTTTAAAGTTCATCCATATACCCTGGCGCGCTTAATTGCCTCATATCTGCCTTCTGCTCTCCGCTGTCTTAAGGCAACGCTTAATAGAAAGGTAATATATATTCTAAGGTTTCATTCCTGAAGTGATTAAAATATTTTTTCCTAATGCGCATCCCTAAGGTGTCTTCAGAGCAGAAAGCATTTCATTTTGAGATGTGATGTTTTTTCTTTTTTTTTTTTTTGGATGGAGATGGCTTTTTAATTTGTTTTATTTCTTCTCAGTGAGCCTAATTTTACAACATCCCGAGGGTGAATGGTCAAACAAAATAACCTCAATGGTTGAAAGAAAACAGAACATAATTAGCAATTGAACGATTCAAATGGCAGCAATGCAAATCATCATTGCCATGGATCTGACTCAGATCACAATCTCCATGGTGGGATAATGTGCATCAGTTTACTTCCCGGCTGCCTTTACAAAGTTATTTATTTCTGTGTTTCTTTAGTTGAATTCTGGCACCTCAGTTAACTGTGACAGAAAACATCAGATACATTGTCTGCTACCACTTAGGTTTACACTTTTGTTTATACTTAGGCTTACACTTTTAGCTTTACACAATTGTTAGTTCTTCCTTTTTTTTTTTTTTTTTTTTTTTGGTACTTTTTTGTTTCTAAATTGGACAACCGATGGCATGTTGATATTAGTTTTGACCCAGTTTTTACCAAAAACTTACAGACTTCGAATGAAGCAGCTCTTCCTCTATCTCTCCCAGCAGGAAGTCCCAGCACAATCATCCACTAATTAAATGCTAAACAGCTAGCCTACAATCATCAGTATGTAACAAAACCATTGACTATCTATATTTCTAAAGCTTCAGTGCCAGTCATCAACATGACTAACCAAGCTTCAGTTTAAGGGACACACAGTCCCTATGGGTCCGTATTATAGATGTGCAGCTTTATAGACCCCCTGGGTAAAATGTTTTACAGTTCACATTTGGAAGAAGGGACATGCAAATTAATACCATTTAATATTACAGTGCAAACTGTGCCTAAAGTAAACCATTATACAGTGCTCACATAAATCTCAAAAATTGCCTACATAATTCTGCCATCGGATGCCAATATAACAGTGCTTTACAGTGCCCAGTCTATAACACTATACCACAGACATGAGTTGTGCCTATAAAACATTGTTGGGGATTTGGAGGCCCAAAAATGTTGGAGATCCCAAGGCCATTGCCCCTTTTGCCCATGCTATAATCTGGCCCTGGATTTGCTGATCTACACTCGTCTATACTGTTCAAGGATGTACAGACTGGAGTGGCAGATATGGAGAAGTATGAAAGATGAGATGTACAGCTAATATCTTTAGTTATTATCCTGTTTCCTACTAAAGTTTCTAAAGAAGATCTATCAACTTCCTTAGAGAAATATTGGCAGATATATAAGGAAAAAAAGAATAATGATTTTCAAGATTCCCACGAGGTTGACATTTGACCCTCATAACCAATTAATTAGCTTTGGTGACTTCTATCTTATCATCACTCAGTATATAAAACAATGTAAAAACTTTGTAAAATTAAAATATATTCCATCATAAGCAATCAGCTTCCTTCGACCATTGTCTTTTCTAACTCATTTTCACACTGATCCAGTTTATCAAGTTGGAAGACCCCCAACTGGAAGTTCTTCTCAACAACATCTCTGGGTCTTCAGCTTTATTTAAAACATATGATTCATTTGGGCCCAATGCTTTTTTTTACCCTGGGAAACAGTTTATAACTATTTCTATTTGAAAAATACTTAGAATTGTGAACGTGATCATAACATAGCTGGTTAAGGATATTTTTCACTTAATTCTAGTTAATCGTGTATTTTTTATTGAGAACTTTCCAAAAAGTTTAATGGTATAGTATAGGACAAATTAGTCTATGCTATAGAGACAAGTCCCCAGGAACCTGGTCTGAAGAATCTCATGGGAAAAAAATTAAGAATGTCGAAGATTACTTGTGCCCTACCTTATAGGCCACATGGACAGGCAATTTGTTTTAGGCAGTCAACATAGTTATGTGATGATTCGCACCTAGAATTGAACTGGCCCACCAAAGCACCAGAGGATCCTCCAGTTAGCCCAAGTTCTGGACCTCTAATACAACACCACAAAGGTCCAGGAGAAGGTAACCCCATTTAGAGCTCAATGTAGAGCCACAATCGTCCAGCAGAAGACAACCCCAATTGGAGATGATGTTGGAGCCCCAAAGGTCCAGTAGCAGACAACCCAATTTTAGGCTGATTTTGGAGCCCTAAAGGTCCATCAAAAATCACATTTGCAGCTGACTTTGGAACACCAGGGACTATTTTTTATTCGGTTGAGTCACACATAACCTATTAGACCTTATTAATGATATGATCTGCAACAAAGATTACGATGCGATTACATGTGTACATGCAAATATTCTGTATGAATGAAGGGTGGTCCTCAGAATCATCTCCTCGCGTGGATCCAAGGAACCCAAGTCCGATACTGCTCTCCTCACATGGATACTATACCAGGCCAGCCTCCATCATTCATAACTGGTCAGAACTTGGATCTTTATCCTTCAGTCCATGGTTGTTCCTAGATACTTTACACATAGTGATGATCCTTTTGACCCAAGTTCGTTGGTCAGATTATGCTGAAAATCACTACATGTAAATCCGGCCTTACAAGGAAACTGAGTTTCTTGTGACGATGAACATCCCGACCACTTGATGGCATTTTACTGATAAGCCGCACATTAAGCTGCAACGTATTGTTTAGCAATGCATTCCGCTGTCTTGCCAGAGTTAAATATTTAAGGAACCATCACAACACATAAACAGCTGCCTTTCATATGTTTCGACATTTCTTTTGTTATTCATTTACTCAGAAGCTTTGATCTAAATGGTAAGGTCACAATCATCTATAATATGAACATCCAGAAAATATTTTTTAATTATTTTCTTTCCTGGCCAAAAATGCTTGGCCGGAATGTAAAATTTTATTGCATGGATAGAATGCTTGGATGGAGCTATTGATTGTATCAAATTGTAGGAATACTTTTGAGGGGGCCTTCAAATGAACGCTAAGAACCCCAGGCACCAGTGCAGCCAAGGACAAATCCCATAAAAGGTATTATGGGAAAAACATGAACGCTCAACCTTATTGGCAATACTTTATCATCATGTACGCACAATATGGCACACCGTGGAGTATAAGAAGAGTGCAGAGCCCTATAGCAATAATTAAAATGGGCCCACCTTATGGTGCAGGGTTTCGCCACCCAGAACAGATGGACCTGGTATTTGTTTCACACACCCTTTCCATGATCCTTGAAAAAATTCCCCACCCCATTGCTTGCTGACCATGCAGTTTCTCTAGAGAGAGGAGTCCTGCACAAGTTCTCACCATCTAGTAGGAAAGGTAATGAGAAAAACCAGAGCTGGTCCCCCTTTTTGCCAAGGGTCCCAAAGCAGCCGCGTGGCCTGCCTCTATGGTATGCATACCCCTTAATATATATGCACTCTCATTTTGAAACAATACATACAGATTCATAAATTTTCTATGGTGCTGCCAATCGACTATATCAAGCAGAACCTTAGAAAATGAATGGAGCGGTGGCAAAGCATGGGCACTATCTCGCCATTTCATATGAGGCGCACAGGGATAGCCAAGTGTAGCCCATTCTCTGGATCGGTGGCGGTTCCAGCGGTTGGACCCCCAACGATCAGATATTTATCACCTATCCCGTGGATAGGGGATAAATATTGATTATGAGAGAACCCCTTTAAGCCATTGTTAATAAATCTGCCCCATTAGTCCAAGTCTTAAAATGAACCTGTTATCAGCATGTACGTGTATAACTGGAACCCTGCATGTTATCAGCACATTTTCGCTTCCGTATTACAACCACAATACCTAGACCATAGGGTTTGGGTTCAGTAGAGCCGTGGGAAGTTTGAGTATTGAGCCACACTATGGCATCTAAAACTGGCCTTACAGAAGACCTCCAGCGGAAACACAACTTTCCATGCCTGCACCCCCACCTGACTGTATACCACACCCTACACTTCTTTTATATATACTGTACTTACTTTTTGAACTGCTGCCTTGTCTGTACTTTAAAAAAGCCTCCATCTTGATTCTTAGAATTACCCAACTTTCTCTTCCTCTCTGCTTTGCTATTAATCCCATGATGCTTCAGCACAACATCACATGACCAGCTAATGACCATACCATTTCTGCATGCTGGGGGGCACTGGGATTATCATTCTCTCTATATTCTTCTAAATAAGCTGAAAAACCATAAGTATACAGACAGGGAGGCTGCACTATATTCTTCTACACCTGTGTGACAGGAACCTGTCTAAGTATCAGTGGTAGCTGATGATAGAAGTTTCTGTCGTCGTCCCCCTGTGTAATGCTAGTGGTACAGGAACTGCTGAAGCCTGTGATGGGTGACACAAAGATCTCCATAGACTCCAGTAGAGAAAGTAGTCACCGAGCCTGATCCACACTGCTGCTAAGCAACCATCCCAGTCTGATATATAGAGATAAATAACAGGTGAGAGACGGACACATGGAATACATAATGGTACCCATGGGAAAGTTTAGTTTTGGCCAGAGTGTCCCTTTAAGTGTGTTTTAATCATAAATGTACATTAAACAAGGTAATGATGTGGATTTGGGAACTGTAAGATCATAAAGACCAATTTTATATTTTCAGGGGATAGAGGAACCCTTTAAACTCCTTCTATGAGCAGGCAAGTTCTCTACAAGTTCAGTGCCAATTATACAATGACACAGAGCATTTTATTTGATATACTAAACTTGTCTCCCACACCAGCATATTTATAACAGGCAGCAATGTAACTTCTTATTAGTCTCTTTCCCATGCGCTTGTAGATCAGTGCAGTCTCTGGACTGTTAACAGGAAAAAGTTTGAGAAACAAAATCAAATAATTTTGTGTTTTTTTTTTTTTTGTTTTTTTTTTTGTCTACTGCCCATTTCACATAAATACAGTTTCGGACTGGGGTTCCTTGGTCCTACCAGAGGAAATGATTCTGTGGACCACCCTCCATCTATACAGAACATGTGCCCGTCCACTTTTAATTGCATTGTAGTCTTTGATGTTATCATTGCACGCACAGGACATAGCATCAATAAGGTCTAATAGATTATTCGTGAGTCATCCCATAAGAAATAGATTCCAAAGTCGCCTCAAAGTGGGGTTTTCTTCTTCTGGACCTTGACAACCCTTTTTTGTTGCAAAGCCTGGGCCCTAATCTAGCTTTGATCTGATTGGTGGAAGATTTTGAGACACACTAGTTGCTACGGATACACTGCTTAACAACTATAGTCTTTTATATGATGTTGCCAGGGAACACCTGCCTAGCAACCAGTCTGTCTCAACTTCCTCATGTCTTAATTATAGAGGACCTGTCTACTGTCCTGACATTTCAGTTCTAGAAAATATTTGTATTCCCAAAAAAACCAAAAACATTCCCTTTAGCAACTGTATGCTGCATTGTGTCGTTCCTCTGTTATTCATCCTGGAAATGCAAGAATAAATTGACAACTCGAGGTTACCCTACCACTTGTCAATAGAGCGTGTCCCTATACAGTCTGGCACTGTGAAGGACATGAGTTGACTGAATATGACACCAGTGAAAGGGGCGGGGCTGTGACAACTTTTAATTCCCACCTGTGAGTAAACCTCCCACAAAATATTCTTTGAATTCTGAATTTTGTTAGTCACTTTTTATTTATGGATATGCTCACTAAATTTTCTGCCGTCACCAAACAAACCATGAGCTCCCATCCCTCTCTCAAAGAGTTTGTTGTTGGTCATTAGTCCCCGACCAGCTCCATTAGTCAAAATATAC
Organism: Rhinoderma darwinii; assembly: GCF_050947455.1. Lineage (NCBI taxonomy): Eukaryota > Metazoa > Chordata > Amphibia > Anura > Rhinodermatidae > Rhinoderma > Rhinoderma darwinii. The sequence continues at coordinate 18,029,139 of NC_134693.1, read as the reverse complement.
AACCGGTTCTCGAAACTCAAATAAAGCCGGGACCCCTGACCTCTTCACCATGTCTGTCGTAGTAATATTTATATATTATTTGACCCAAAATGGTAAACCAATGTTATAATATATCATAACTCACTGATGACGAGGAAGGGTCTTTTCTCTATAAACATTGAATTCCCTTAAATAAAATGAATGTTCAGCTTTTTCTACTTTGCTCATGGAGTCATTACCAATGGACACATCGCGGGGCTGACAGCTGCTGTCCCAATTGCTATATAAAGCAAAAAAAAGTTCATGGGACTATTGATCTGTGTTTATAATAAGAGGTTCTTACTGGAATAATTCTAATGCACCAGATTGTACAATAATCCTCATCTTTATTCCATCAAAAGTTTAAATACAGTGAAGGCGACGTTTCGGCCATAAATTGGCCTTTCTCAAGCCCATATAACCCCACCACCAAACACACAAGTATATATACCCATGTGTAAAGAGGGGTTGGTGTTTGGACATATATACATATTTTAAATACTTTGTAAGGGCAATGACTAAATGGATTAAGAGTGTCAACCACTTGATGGAAATGTTCTCAGAGCTGTTATCACTTCCCCCCCCCCCTGATCATGGTCAATCATTCAATGAGTTTTACCCAGCAGGGGGCGACAATGAGCACAGAGGAAAACTCTTTCTAGGTTGAGGAAAATATGAAATATGTGCTTGACCTATGAGAACAGGACTGATAAAGCTTCATGTAGATGGTGCCCTGATCCCACTCTATGGCAGGGGTTTACACTGAAGTCTAGCCCAGAGGCCCGTCAGATGATATATATCCCATCCCCCATGCAGTTGAATTTATAGCAGTTGTACAGGTTGTTCCAAGACTTTTTTGTTCCTGTTCCCATATTATACAACAACGGACCTGCTCTGTAGATCTGTTTGCTTCCAGTACATAGGATGCCAAATCCTGAGACATATGCCTTGGAGCAGCGACTACAATCCACCTGTGTGCACTTATAACAACCTGTTACCTAATCTTGGAAATTCTCTAACCTCTTCTGCTAAAACCACTTTATTTCTTCACAGCTCTCAGCAGGAAACTTTTTTGGGGAAGACAACAAAGCATGGAATAGGCATGAAGGGTGTGAACTGTTGTGGTTGGACAAATCGACATATCTTGATCCGGGGCATGGCATAATATGTGCTAATTTTCAGAATATTAGGAATATTTACTACTATTAATAACTAGACATACTCTTGCTAACCTACAGACCGTAGAGGGCAGCTGGATAAAAATTACACCTGACTGCAGAATCAGGCTACATACATATATTTTTTGTAGTCTGTAATCATGGAAATACATAGGTCTGCATAGGAGTTGTGTACACAAAACTGTAGGAAATGTGACAAACCAAAATGATTTGCAAAGTTGTTTCATTCGGCAGCAATGTTAACAGGTCGCTCTATACATGTTCAGTAAAGCAGCTCTCTCTGTCTCTTTCTCCAAGCAGGAAATCACAGCAAAACCTCAAGTATGCAAGAGGAGTTAAATCTTTGTAATCATCTGCATGTAAACAAGCGATTATTCTTTCTATACGTAAGAATCCTCTGGATTAAAGATTTTGTATGTTCCAAGGGCGTAAGAACCATAGAGGCAGCACAGACTCCTGTTATGGGGCCTCTGGAAAGTGGGGGCCCATTCCAGGTTAATGAGAACCTATAGGGTAATGTGGTCTGCAAAGTTGTGCAACGTCAGAAAACAAGAAAGTGGAAATTGTGAAGTGGAAAGTCATGAAAATGGAGGGAACGAGGACTATCTGTCATGGGGGGGTTTTCAGTGTGTTGGTGTCAAGCAGCACCTGAAAGTCGCCTCATTTTTATCTTTGCTATAGTTCTCTATGTACACCACTGGTAAGTTCCAACTCCATGAAAATGATCGTTTCTTATGTATTTTATTTAAAAAAAATGTATATTCTTCTCCATCAATGTTCCATGATAAACAATTTTCCTGCGCTCATTCATTACATTTCACAGCGGTTTATTCACATTTGACTTTGCCAAGATTTACTTTGCTGTTTCAAGCGTCTATAAGAGAATCTGCCGGTTTCAGAGGCAAACCACAAAAATCTTTACTAGAGACGAGTCTGGAGCGAGTTATGTATAATAAAGCTTAACAACATCCTCAGGCAAGGACGGGGTTAAAATCCACCCAAAACGCTGTGTAATTTAAGATCTCATGAAGCAGGCAGAAATAATTCTTGAACATATTCTTCCATTTGTCTTTGGAGAAATGTGATTTCCGGGTCTGACCTGCAAAGGAATAATATTCCATAAACTTTCACAGTAAGAAACAGATGAAGGGTCATGATATGAGAAAAACCACGCTTGCGGGCTGACAGATGGATTTTTGGCAGAAAAACTCAACCTAGACCATACAAAGAAGGACAAACAAGTGTTGCAATGACCGCTGTGATATTTATGATCCTTAAAGGGATTGTTCAATCAGATCAAAAAATGGCTTCTGCTCCGGAGGACTCAGCACAACAATGTGTTATATGGTCGTCCATTCATTTGAATGACACCATGTAACACCATGATTCTCCAGTAGGAGCCACTGCAGGAGAAATGTGTAGTCGCCAGTGCCACAGATTTTAGTTGTCAGACCCAGTTGTCATTTCGTGAAGGGTTAGTTCAGATTGGCCAATCCCTTTAAAGGGGTTTTCCCATAAGAGGCAGAGTCACCTCTGGGACCCGCACCTATCTCTAGAATGGGGCCCCCTAAATCCCGTTCTACTGCTTTGTGTTGTGGCTGAATCGTATGATTTCTGACCTTGAATTACGGAATTAGCGTAATCGCTGAGCTACGCTGTTTCCATAACTCTGATAGTAGTCAATGGCAGTTATGGAAACAGCATAGCATGCAAGCTATGCTGTTTACGTAACTACCGTTCAGTTCTAACTCTGGGACTTACGGAAACAGCGTAGCTCAGCGAGCTACGCTATTTCTGTAATTCATGGTCGGGAATCACACGATTCAGCCACAACACAAAGCAGTAGAACGGGATTTAGGGCCTCGTTCTAGAGATAGGTGCGGGTGCCAGAGGTGAGACCCGCATCTATCTGACATCTATGACATATCCTGTGGATATGTCATAAATGTCTTTGATGGGAAAACCCCTTTAAAGTGATTTTTGATTAGCGCTCATTTTTCTGTTAAATTCATTGCAGGGTACAAAATTGAGACCTGTTGCTGCATGGAAACCATCAAAATTCTGCTGTTCACTGATCTGTTATTCTTATCAAATGTTTTTATTGAAGATTTTAGTGCATAACGGTGTCCGGCTGTGAATAGACTGTGATTTGTTTGGATATTTAACATCTTAAAAGAGTTGTCCCATTAGGGGTTGCCCCATAAGAAAATATAGACATCAAGGGGGAGGCCCTCTGCTTGAAACCCCTGTCCCCTCCTATTATCCAGAGCTGATTATTAGCTCTTTTTTTAATTTTCACTGTAGAAACGGAACAGATCCATTCAGTAATATTATGAGGGTAAAAGGGTTCGAAAAACATGGCTGCTTTATTCTAAAAACAACTAGACACTTGTTCATGGATTATGTCTGGTATTGTAGATCAGCTTAATTGAAGTGAATGGGGCTGAGCTGCAATACCGCACACAACCTGTGGACAGGTGTGGCACTATTTTAGGAAGAAAGCAGTCTTGTTTATCTAATCCTGTGGATTACCTTTTCCACTTTGTACTGAGTATTCTCTGTTTGTGAGCTGCGCTGCAGAATATATTCTGTCCTAATAAGACAACTTTTTTTTAAACGTAGATCTGTTGGCGATCAGTTGATCATTGGGCATGAGATACTTGAAACCCCAAGAGCTGCTGGTCAGTGCACAAGAGAAATGTTCTATTTTTTAAAAAAAATTAACAAATTTTTATTCAAAATTTTACAAGAAAAAAATACATTAACAATGTGATATGAGTACAAGATATAGATCCTATATCAATATAATATCAAAACCACAGAACAATAGAAGTGCTGGATATATTCTACAGAAATTGGGAAATGTAGTATTAAATGGCTCACTTGTAAATCAATGGCCAGCAATGTCATACTTAGTACAGATGGGAGAAACTTTTTGTTAGTCAAAGGTGAAGCTTTACTTTAATTGACAGTGGTTGGATGATGGGAGTCAGACTTCATCACCGCAGACATATCTATCAGATCCTGCCTGAATAAACCTAATTACAGAAAAATGCATTTCAGTTTATTTAAATAGAAGTTGTGATGGAAAATAAATTGTGAGCCATCAAGTGAGGAACGTGAGACGCCGAAAGATTCTGTGCTATTTCAATATTCCCATTTGCCAAATATTTTAAGGCTCCACTGAAAACAAAACGACGGCCTGGGGTGAAGTTGGGTGAGAACACAAGATGCTAGGTTTGTTGCGCCTCCATTCCTTTGTTATGTTAAATCATTTGCTTACCGGCATTGTAAACAGCGCAGCAGCTAGGAAACTATTTTTGATGGACGTTATCCTCTAAATAGCATTCCTCTGCGTCCGCAGGCAGCACGACTGGGTATTTGCTCCACCCCTTGAAGTTAGGACAGAAATATTGAAAATCTTTCTGGCTTTATTAATTAACTAATTAAAGGAGTTATCTCATGATGAAAACCACTTCTAATATTAAAGCTGGCCCAGTGATCCAGCTTCAGAAGCCCCTGGCAATCAGCTGTTATCGGGGGAACCTGAAATTACTAATTCTGGATTCCTGCAGTAACCACTAGATGGAGCTTAGGAGCTTACTGCATATACATTGTAGTAGTAGACCAGTAGGCAGTAAGCTCCTAAGCTCCCTCTAGTGGTGGCTGCCGGGGGCCAGAATTATATAATGGATTTGGATCTCTATATCAGAAAAATAAATCGAATTTGAATTTAATTGTAAACCTTAACATTGTACACACAGGAGCAATAAGAAATGGACCCTAGTGGTAAGTGATTGGCTCCAAAGGCAGCTCCAAATGTGGTTGACTTCTGCTAGACCTTTGGAAGACATTATTATGTCAGATCCTTGGCCCACTGGAGGATCCTCTGGTACTCTGATGGTTCAGTTGACCCTGGTCCTAGCGAACTTTGGGGTTTATAAGTAGAATTAATGGCAAGAACTTTAATTTAACCCATTTTGACCGATATTAATGGCACGTTCTTTTCATTAATATGCACAGGCCACTTTTTGGGGACCTGTTCTTCATTTTGCCCTTCACTATAAATGACTCATTGTTTCTCAGGGCGTTTTGTCTTTTATTTTTCTCTCAGTCCAGAACAGCAAAATACATTCTGGTAAAAAAAAAAAAAAATTCCCTGTTCCAGATATTGTTTCAAGTGCAGGAGAAGATCCAGACCCGTCCACAGTATGAGCAGCAGGATTAGTCAGAGAACGGGCGAGAAGCCATATATATATGTCACCCACTTATCACTATCTACAGCAGTCACGTCTTTAAATGGACTATTGATTTAAAGGGAACCTGTCACCAGCATTTCACCTATTGAACTCTACTCACCCCTCGCTGGCCGCTGCTGTCAAAAGTTCATTACCGTTATCCCTTCCTCCGACCGTAGATAACGGTCTGCAAACATTTTGTGCCTTTTAGGATATGTTCACACGGCCTATTTTCGGCCGTAAATGCCCGAAAAACGGCCGAAAAATTGGAAGCAGAACGCCTCCAAACATCTGCCCATTGATTTCAATGGGAAAACGGCGTTCTGTCCCGACGGAGCGTTTTTTTGCGGCGTTTTCTTACGCGTAAGCAAACGGCTGCAAAAAAGAAGTGCGGGACACTTCTTGGGATGTTTTTGGAGCCGTTTTCCATAGACTCTATTGAAAAAAGCTCCAAAAACCTCTGTAAAAAAACGCAGCGAAAATCGCGAGTGGCTTAAAAAACATCTGAAATTAAGAAGTTTTTGAGTTTGCGTGTGAACATACCCTAATGGTAATAATCCGTCAGTCTCATTCGTTCCTCTTCTTATGCCGGCCCACCACCGAAAACTGGCCCGCCCTGAATGCCGAAATCTCGTCTGAGATCGCGCGCATTTGCCCGTCATGTATGGTCCGACACTCTTCCATGCTTCGTCAGGCCTCAAAAACATACACAGACATTCCATTGATTTAAATTGACATTGTGTAATTCTTAATTTTCCATGTGGTGGCGCTGCAGGGAAATTACACACTTAGGTCTTATTCAGATGAACGTAGAATACGTCCGTGTGACGACCATTAAAACAACGGCCCGTCACACGGACGCATGTATCACAATGGGGCCGTTCACACGGCCATTGTTTCAACGGACTGTGTGAAGGGTCAGTTGAAAAATAGAACATGTCCTATTTTGTTCCATTTTCACGGGTCCCTCCATAGACTCAAGTCTATGGGGATCCGTGAAAACGGAATCCGCACGGTGGCACCTCGGACGTGAAAAACATCACGTTTTTCACGTCCGAGGTTTCCCCACGTCCGTGTGTATCTGGCCTTACTGCCAGGTTTCAGCTGATCGCTGGGGTCCGAGCAGGGCGACACTTTGTGATCTGCTTAAAGACAGGGGACCCTTCTAAAAAGTAGGGAATGTCCAAAGTGGAAAACCCCTTAAAGGAATTGTGACTGGTGGGAACAGTCCCTTTCAGAGGCCATTGGACTAATCAATAGGACCTGATAGATGGCAGATTATCAAATATTCTGGATTATCAGACAACTCCTATTTTTCCTCAGTAGTTTTGGTAATCTCCTCTTTTTCCCACCATATGTCTTGTCACTTGTTATTGGGAAGTGTTACTGTAAATTGCCGTCGATATTTGGCTTGTGGGATCTGGATGATCGTCTGTTATGTGTTTACTGTACGCACTAATTATTTTACTTCTCTTATTATGTCATTGTTGCTTACATGACATTATCATAAAAAACATTAATAAATGTAGCTGCAAAAATGATACCAGATGTTCTGTCAGACCTTTTCTCATATATAATAACCCTTTCTTTTCCTTGCAGCCCCCTTCCTGTCTTTGGGGTGAAGCTCCGCTGTCATGCATTGTGGGAGATGTATTGTTTTGAGTAACTACTTTGTAGTTGTTGTAGTATGAAATAGATAAATGTCTGTCAGGGTCTTTCTTCCAATCATTGACTCTCTAGATGATGCTGATTGGACAGAAGCAGCTCACAGTCCGTCCCGTCCCCCCAAACTCTAGTTCAAGGGGGGTACATGGGGTTGTCTTAGTATGATTGCATTTTCCTTGACTTGTGCTGTCGATACCCTCTTCCATTTAATGTCCAGCACTTTGTATCATTCTCCGCTCATTAAGTAAGTGTCATTTTAATATCGACCTGAAATCAAATCTCAAGAATTTACCTAATAAATCTGTTTCTGTGTCTAACGTTGACGCCATAAATCACTCACACTTGTCTTACCTCAATGTGACACATTATATTTATTAACTAAGTGGAAGAAATAAATCATTCTTTTCCAATCCCTGGTCTGAATACAGTATGTGCTCATCTCTGTAGAGAAGAAATTTCTATAAATCGAAAGGCAAGGACATCGTTTCTGCCACAGGAGGAGAAATAACTCCCTCCATCTGCTACATCACCCATGCACTTCTGATAGAATTTTACAGTGCATGTGTGTTTTTAACCCTTAGGAAACCTGCGTAAATAGCTTAACATAAAGGGGTGTTTTTACTACATGTATTGATGGCAGATATGCCGTCGATGTCAAATCAGTGGGGGTCTGACTGCTGAGACCCCATAACGATACCTGTAGTAAAAGGATTGGCATTGCTAGGTAAAGCACAGCATCTGTACCCCTGCCGAGGTGCCACTCCAACCAGGCACTTTGTAGAGAAATACAACACTGCCCCATACACGGGTTGGGTTGCAGCTACGTTCTGCCGCCTCTTTCATTCTAGGTATCGTCACAGGTCCCAACGGTCCGATCCCTACCAATTAGACATTGATGGTTCGATTGTAATGGGAAGCCCCTTTAAGATTGCTTTTATGTCCCTGATAAAAATGACAGGAAGTTCACCGGTGGCAGCAACCATAGGCGGCCATGACCGCTCCATGCGATGTTGTCACTTCCTGCAGCTCTACACGGCCCTGCCTTCCTGTCCTCCTTCCTTCTGAATTCTCGGCGGGACTGTCAATCATCCCGGGTTGCTGCCTCCTGTCTACCCTCCTATCTCTGCTTTTCTTTTGTGAGCCTGCTGTGTCTATGTGGAACCTGTGGATCTGCGAGCAGTGCCCATGAGACCTCAAGGTAAAGACATTTTTGCCCCTCGGTATGCAGGGTTTTATCAATGATGAAAAATTAAAGCCAGAGGAAGCCAGAACTTGAGAGAAAACACTGTCAGCTGTGCAGGGGTGATATAGCACATGGAGGAAGTTATTTCTCCTCCTCTCTGAAAAAGGTTAAATGATATAAAAATAATCATTTTCTTTAGAATCATATATTGTATGTATACAGCTTTTGGCACCACCGGAATATCTATTTAGAAATATGCTGGTTATGCAATACATATATCCGTGCCGTTTATATAAAGTGGTCTCATGATTGCAATAAATCCATTTTAAACACCTAAAACGGCGGCGGTCTTAGGAGTATTTACCCCGGAGACAGCCACTTCAGCCCAATCACATAATAAAAAAGCAGATAGCTGTATAGATTTACTTCCCAACATCCCGTTATTATATCCACGAGAATTCTTTCAGCCTCCAGCAGCCATCATATTCCAGTAATCCCCGGGAATTACTAGTAGCCAAAATCCAGGATCAAACATTAGTCTCACTTCCTACACTCCCGAAAATACCAAGTGTCATGGCGATACCAGTCACCACTTTGTGGGTCATTACGAATCAGCTGCTACTCTGATCCTTGAAGTGAGCGCGAACAAGTGACTGCTCCACTTGGACTGTGGAAGTCAAATGTCACAGATTCACTCTGCAGTAAAAATAAGACCTTAAGGAACTCTACTACTAAGGATCATCCTGATATTCTTCTTTCTATCACTTCTGGTTTAAGTTGCTTGTAATCATTTTTCCTGTGTAAAACAATTCATCTCTATATGTGCTAAATTCCTGCTGAATATGTGCAAATTAATACTAACTAATCTGAAGAAGCAGAGCTGTAGTGCAAAGCATAAGGGAAAGAAAATAAGTTGCAGTGACTAATTAAATAGAAGCGTGGATTTCAGGCTACCTCAGGCTCCAATAGACAATGCAGCTGAGCTGGAGTCATTGATCATAGCTGGGTCCTAATGGATCAACGCTAAAATGCACCTAGCATTGAAGACACCCACCTCTGGGACTCTCAACTATTAGAAGAGAGGGGTCTCGTGACCTCTATTCGCAGATTTAAAGTAGACGTCAGTCCCCGCTTTACCCATTGAAAGCAATAGTGGGGTCAAGATTATGGGAGTTATGGAAAGAGCCGAGCAAGTGCAGCCACTGATTCCAAAGGGTAAAGGGGTCGCAGAATATACATTTTCCCAATTAGGGAGAGCCTCAAAGGTGGGATCCAAGCCCAGGGGGCATTTATGGAATATTTTTCATATATGGCATAAATGCTTACAATGGGAATACCCCATTAAGCATCACATATTGGGTAGTGTATTTAAGATTATTCTTTAAACCTGACATAGTTGCTAAAAAAAAAAAAACAATTTCATTGTTGTATCTGTTCCTGTAAGGCCTAGTTCACACAGAGTTTTTTTGTCAGGCTGAAAAAATCTGCCTCTAAATTTCCTTCCGGATTTTTGAGACAGATTTTGAAATTCACACGTTTTTTTGAAGCCTTTTTCTTTTATTTAGCAAATGTAAAAGCTATGGGCGGTTTTTGGTAAAAAAAAAAAACGCGTCAAAAACCTCTTTAAACTAACACCGCGTTTTGGGGGTTTCTGTGTCAAAATCCGCACCAAAAAACGCAAGGTGAACTGAGCATAAAGGGGGAGGGACTTATGAAATGGGAGTTGTCACGGAGCTGCCCCATAGCCCCTCCCTTAAACTTAGATCCTTTGTCGTAAAAGGGTTGTCCACTACCGGACAACTGATGACCTACCACCCGATAGGTCATTAGTACATGATCTGTGGAGGTCTGACCCCCGGACCGTTAATCCGCTTCCGCTGCCTCCGGTCACCGGACGTACATGCCGGCTCCGGCCACGGAATACTGAAGCACGGTCGCTATGCTATGTTTGGAGCCAACTGCTCTCGGCACCGTACATCGCATAATGGGCAATAACATCCGGTGCCCACAGGCCACCGGAGCGGCTGATCAGTGTGGGTTCTGGGTGTCGGACCTGCACCGGTGATATACTGATGACCTATCCGACGGATAGGTCATCAGTTGTCCGGTAGTGGACAACCCCTTTAAGCCAACTGTATCTTCTTAAATTTAGTCATTTTGAAGAACATACAGACCCTCAAACAAAAAGAACTTTCTAAAATTTCCAGCTAGAGGGGATTGTGGACTATACACCAAAAACAACTGCTGGTCTTATAACGCGAATGAACTGCGCCCCTACATGTAGCTTTTAGTTTGAGCTGAAACGCCTGAGCACTAAATAATGCCCCATAATGCACAGCAGCAGATCATTCTCCTGAGTTCTGGTATGGGCATATTCTTTACAGAGAATGCTCTGCTGCCCTGCATTGTCGGAGATGGAGTGTACCAGGTTAAAAAAAACAAAAAACACAAAAGCTAAAAAAATTCCAATCATGCGAGGAGCTATTTGATTAATACACCGAAATATCCAACTTTTCACCCTGTGGGTCCATTTATGGCAGAAATGTTTTGGAGGCTTCGTATTTCTGTGGAAGATTAGACATGAGGTTGTTCCAGAGAATTTGCCAGAAAGGATTAACTGCAAAATAAATCTTCAATGGAGTTATCTCCTCACCTATCATAACATTGGCAGACGGGATTGGAGCCTTCCCTACATGAAGTATTTACTCCTAGGCCGTAGTCATCATTAGTACTAACTACAACTTGACTTAGGAAATAATATTTGCTCATAAAAGGGAATTGAAGATTTTAATGACGGACGTTTAATCTCACATTTTGGATCGGAGCTCAACCCAAAACGAGATGCAAAAACGACTGCAGTGCCAAATGGGAGCAGTAGTCATGAGATCCGTGTAAACATCGCTCTTGGTCGTACTAACAGGTCATTAAATATAATAACATGCAATTTACTTTATCATCGCATCATATGTCGTTTATATGTAGACAATGAATCTACAATTGTGGAGGACGAAAACAAAACTCTTCATAGGCCCTATTAGGGTATATGGACATCATAGAGGGGGGCCCTCCACTCGGGACCCCCCAATATGAGCCAGAACTGAGTGCCGTTCTGAATGAGCGGCTCCCGTTCTGGTGGACTCAAGCCGTCCTTGAATTACAAGGATGGCCATTCATCTCAAAGGCAGACATGTAATACTACATTTCCCCTGCACCGGCCTCAAAATCAGGTGTTTGCTGCAGGACCTGGGGCGATCCGCTCATCGCCCCGGCAAAATGATCGCGCAGTGGCTGCCAAGAGCGGGACCTAGGGTGATCAGTTAATCGCCCCGTGAGGCCACGGATTCACACAGCCAAACCAGCTGTTTGCCGGGGGTGCAGAGAGCAGGACCCAGGGCGATCGGAGGATTGCTGCAGGGGCTGCATTCTGAAAAGGCTTCTCTCTAAAAAGACAACCCCTTTAAATGGGTTGTATGAGATTAGTAAAACATGACTGCTTTGTACCAAAAACAGTGCCCCCCTTGTCCATATGTTGTGGCTGATATTGCAGCTCAACCCCTTTCACTTAAATACTGCAATACCAGGCACAGCCCGTGAATAAGAGGAGCACTGTTTCTGGAACAAAGCAGCCATGTTTTTTCTAATCTCATAAAAATCTTTTTTGAGGACATACGACTCAGTAAGGGTATGTTCACACGGCCTATTTACGGACGTAATTCGGGCGTTTTTGCCCCGAATTACGTCTGAAAATAGCGCCTCAATAGCGCTGACAAACATCTGCCCATTGAAAGCAATGGGCAGACGTTTGTCTGTTCACACGAGGCGTATATTTACGCGCCGCTGTCAAATGACGGCGCGTAAATAGACGCCCGCGTCAAAGAAGTGACCTGTCACTTCTTTGGCCGTAATTGGAGCCGCTATTCATTGACTCCAATGAATAGCAGCGCTAATTACGGCCGTAATTGACGCGGCGTTCAAGCGCCTGCACATGCCGGTACGGCTGAAATTACGGGGATGTTTTCAGGCTGAAACATCCCCGTAATTTCAGCCGTTACGGACCCCCGCCGTGTGAACATACCCTAATTGTATCTGAGCTCTGTCTTGTAACGAGCCGCATCCCTGTGTCAACTGGACATCATCATCAGAGGAGTGTCCCTTCTGGAGGTAAACAAGAATGATTCAATTCACTGACAGCAAGTAGAGATCTGGAAAATAGTGAGGAATTCAAGTATACTAGGGAGTTTAGGAACGTGTCAGCTCTCTTCGTTGTGCTGTTCCTCTATTATTACTCCTGGAAATGTATGAATAAATTGACAACTGGGTGGTACCTTTCCCCTTGTCTTTACACAGTCTGGCACTGTCCAATCAGTGATGACATTGTCTAGGTATGCATTCTATTGACAAGGGGAATGGTAACACCTAGTTAAATTTCCAGGAGGAATAACAGATGAACAGCACAGAAGAGTTCTAATAACAGATGCTCCAAAATTTCATAAGGAATGGAAGTATTTACTAACAAAGAAATGTCAGGAGAGCGGACAGGTCATCTTTATTTACATGAAACCGGAATACCCCTTTAAGGGTTCCAATTTTTATGTGACATTGGCACCATACACTGTTTATACATGACGGAAGATTCAGTGATAGTGGATTAGGTTGTTCTGTTCAGACACATCCGGCAGACAGCAGAGCTCCTGACAACAGCTGCGCTCATGTAGAGGAATACTGAGAACCTCGCAATATAAACATACGATCCTTCATTCCTAGGCTCCCAGCCGTCAGCTCGTCTCTAATGGAAGGACATTTCTGGATTGTGCCATTCATTTACAGTATTCATTATTTGTAGTATAAGGGTATGTTCACACGCAGTAGCAAAATACGTCTGAAATTACGGCGCTGTTTTCGGCTGAAAACAGCTCCTGATTTTCAGACGTTTTTTAACAACTCGCGTTTTTCGCGGCGTATTTTACGGACGTTATTGGAGCTGTTTTTCAATGGAGTCAATGAAAAATGGCTCCAAAAACATCCCAAGAAGTGACATGCACTTCTTTGACGCGAGCGTCTTTTTACGCGCCGTCTTTTGACAGCGACGCGTAAAATTACACCTCGTAGGAAAAGAACATCGTAAAACCCATTGAAATCAATGGGCAGATGTTTGTAGGCGTTATGGAGCCGTTTTTCAGGCGTAATTTGAGGCGTAAAATGCCCGAATTACGTCTGAAAACAGTGCGTGTGAACATACCCTAATAGGGAAATGTTAAACGGCGGCCACGCTTATGATGTTTCAGGCCTTATGCGCACGATCGTGTGTGCCGGCCGCGTCCCGTCCTGAATCCATGGAAAGATAGGACATGTCCCATCTTTACATGGATCGGAGAGTCGGGTCTATTTTCACGGACCCGATTAACCCGCTAAAGTGAATGGGTCCGTGAAAACTATAGGGTGCCACTTGGATGTTGTGAAAACGGCCCGAGTGGCACTCGGTCGTGTGCAACTACACTAAGAAATCAGCAGCATGAATGATCCAGAGCATGTTGCCAATAAACTCACAGCCTTATATCCATCTTATAAAGTGATCACATATATCGCTAGGATACGGCATCACGTTATGATCGGTGAGGGTCTCACGTCTTGGACTCCAAAGATCCTGGTAATGAAGAGGACGCAGAGCTGATTTGGCGCTGCGTCTCCTTCCAAGTTCTCCCTGCACAGCGGGTGGTCGCGGCGCCACTGTTAAGTGAAGGGGATGCAGCACTAAATCAGAGCTACAGCCCCTTCATGTTCATGATCGTGGGGGTTGTAGATGTTGGGCCGATCATAAAGTGATGGCAAATCCTAGCAATATGTGATCACTTTATAAGATGGGAACACACTTTAGTCAGCCTCCGATTCTCAGTTTCTTCAGTACAAAGCGCTGCTCCCCAGAACCCTGCTGTTTCTTCCACTGGAGAGGTCTGTAAATGAGGGCACTATTCCTCTGTTAATGGGGGCACTATTCCTCTGTTAATGGGGGGCACTATTCCTCTGTTAATGAGGGCACTATTCCTCTGTTAATAGGGGCCCTATTCCTCTGTTACTGAGGGCACTATTCCTCTGTTAATGAGGGCACTATTCCTCTGTTAATGGGGGGCACTATTCCTCTGTTAATGAGGGCACTATTCCTCTGTTAATGGGGGCACTATTCCTCTGTTAATGGGGGGCACTATTCCTCTGTTAATGAGGGCACTATTCCTCTGTTAATAGGGGCACTATTCCTCTGTTAATGAGGGCACTATTCCTCTGTTAATGGGGGGCAATATTCCTCTGTTAATGGGGGCACTATTCCTCTGTTAATGAGGGCACTATTCCTCTGTTAATGGGGGGCACTATTCCTCTGTTAATGGGGGCACTATTACTCTGTTAATGGGGGCACTATTCCTCTGTTAATGGGGGCACTATTCCTCTGCTAATAGGGGCACTATTACTCTGTTAATGGGGGCACTATTCCTCTGTTAATGAGGGCACTATTCCTCTGTTAATGGGGACACTATTCCTCTGTTAATGGGGGCACTATTCCTCTGTTAATGAGGGCACTATTCCTCTGTTAATGGGGGCACTATTCCTCTGTTAATGGGGGGCACTATTCCTCTGTTAATGGGGGCACTATTCCTCTGTTAATAGGGGCCCTATTCCTCTGTTACTGAGGGCACTATTCCTCTGTTAATGAGGGCACTATTCCTCTGTTAATGGGGGGCACTATTCCTCTGTTAATGAGGGCACTATTCCTCTGTTAATTGGGGCACTATTCCTCTGTTAATGGGGGCACTATTCCTCTGTTAATGAGGGCACTATTCCTCTGTTAATGGGGGGCACTATTCCTCTGTTAATGGGGGCACTATTACTCTGTTAATGGGGGCACTATTCCTCTGTTAATGGGGGCACTATTCCTCTGCTAATAGGGGCACTATTACTCTGTTAATGGGGGCACTATTCCTCTGTTAATGAGGGCACTATTCCTCTGTTAATGGGGACACTATTCCTCTGTTAATGGGGGCACTATTCCTCTGTTAATGAGGGCACTATTCCTCTGTTAATGGGGGCACTATTCCTCTGTTAATGGGGGGCACTATTCCTCTGTTAATGGGGGCACTATTCCTCTGTTAATAGGGGCCCTATTCCTCTGTTACTGAGGGCACTATTCCTCTGTTAATGAGGGCACTATTCCTCTGTTAATGGGGGGCACTATTCCTCTGTTAATGAGGGCACTATTCCTCTGTTAATTGGGGCACTATTCCTCTGTTAATGGGGGGCACTATTCCTCTGTTAATGAGGGCACTATTCCTCTGTTAATAGGGGCACGATTCCTCTTACTGAGGGCACTATTCCTCTATTAATGAGGGCACTATTCCTCTGTTAATGGGGGGCAATATTCCTCTGTTAATGGGGGCACTATTCCTCTGTTAATGAGGGCACTATTCCTCTGTTAATGGGGGGCACTATTCCTCTGTTAATTGGGGCACTATTCCTCTCTTAATGGGGGCACTATTCCTCTGTTAATGGGGGCACTATTCCTCTGTTAATGGGGACACTATTCCTCTGTTAATAGGGGCACTATTCCTCTGTTAGTAGGGGCACTATTCCTCTGTTAATTGGGGCACTATTCCTCTGTTAATGGGGGGCACTATTCCTCTGTTAATGGGGGCACTATTCCTCTGTTAGTAGGGGCACTATTCCTCTGTTAGTAGGGGCACTATTCCTCTGTTAATTGGGGCACTATTCCTCTGTTAATGGGGGCACTATTCCTCTGTTAATGGGGGCACTATTCCTCTGTTAATAGGGGCACTATTCCTCTGTTAATGGGGGCACTATTCCTCTGTTAATGGGGGCACTATTCCTCTGTTAATGAGGGCACTATTCCTCTGTTAATAGGGGCACTGTTCCTCTGTTAATAGGGGCACTATTCCTCTGTTAATAGGGGCACTATTCCTCTGTTAATAGGGGCACTGTTCCTCTGTTAATGGGGGCACTGTTCCTCTGTTAATGAGGGCACTATTCCTCTGTTAATGGGGGCACAGTTCCTCTGTTAATAGGGGCACTATTCCTCTGTTAATAGGGCCACTATTCCTCTGTTAATGGGGGCACTGTTCCTCTGTTAATAGGGGCACTGTTCCTCTGTTAATGGGGGCACTATTCCTCTGTTAATGGGGGCACTATCCCTCTGTTAATGGGGACACTATTCCTCTGTTAATGAGGGCACCACTATTTATTAACAGTAATTTTCCTGACTCATATACAGATTTGCAGAGCTGACTTTGTCTTGGTTCAGTACAATGTTATATACAGTATATGCATTAGACAATGACTTTTCACAAGCATCGTTCATATGTTATGTAAACGGAAGGGGGGTCCCCCAACTTGGGACCCCACAAGAGCTACGTCCACTGTCCGTCCAGGTTGTATAATCTTGTTTCTTACCTCTTGAAGACTGTCAGCCGCCATTGATCTCATTTGGATAACATTTCTTACAGCACCGCTGGGAAATTACCGATTTGACTCCCTGTTTTATGGGGGGTGGAGACTTCCAACAGTGGGATTCCTCTATGATCAGCGTATCTTAGGGGGACCCACAATCTGATAAAAAGTTGCCCAAAGCTTATCAGTTATCATAATGCACAAACAATGCAGTCCCAAAGAGTGCAATGACAAACAGCTCTGCTACATCTGTGTGGTCCTTTCTACGTGCTCAACTACTCCTGTCTCCACAAACACCATCTCTAATGTCTATTAACCACATTGCAGATAAACTCTTCTGCGATTTAGTTTACTTTCTGCACCAATTAAGGAAATACAATCCGGCAATAGTCAGGGAGGATGAAAGAAATCTGAAATCCCCTTGAAGACAGAGTCTGATACACAGCGCTGTAGTGCGAAACATTCATCTAGTGATTCCACTGTCTTCTAATGAAGTCTTGTAGCCTGGATGGGAACACTTGTGCAGTAGATCAGCTTCTAATGGGGACAGATGGAGATAGCGGTGAGGAATAGTGACGGGTTACTGACGGCTCATGAAAGCCGAGATTAATATTAATTGCTAAAGAAATACAAAATGCATTACAATTGCATTCCCAACACAAATTGCCTGAAGTACTAAACCCATTACGTTTCCTGACTTGGCGTGTGGTTTGTAGGAAGTTTAGCTGATTAGCCTGCATCTTCTAATGTACAAGCACTTCATGGCTGCTTGGTAAGGATTATAATAATAATAATGATATTAATAATAATAAGGATGATAATAAATAATAATAATAATAAACAATAATAATAATGAATAATAACAATATAGAAATAATAATGAATAATAATAATAATGAATAATAATAATATAAAAATAATAATAAAATAATGGATGATGATGATAATAATGAATAAGAAAAAATAATAATAATAATATAACATAATAATGAATAATATAAAATAATGATAATAATAAATTATAATAATAAAGACCAATAAGAAAAAATAATAATAAATAATGATGATAGTAGTAATAATGAATAATAATAAATAGTAATATAAAATAATAATAATATCAAATAATTATAATAATTCATAATAAAAATAATATATAATAATAATAATAATAATAATAATAATAAAAAAAACATAAGTTAAAGGAGGGCTAGATGGTGTGGGCAATACCCGCTTCAGGAATAGCCTGGGGAAAGAGAGCAAGAGCAAAAGATTGAGCATAAAAATACAAGGGACAGATGGTTAAAGGAGCAAAATTCTGTGCTTCTTAATTTCATAATATATCTTTATAGGGTCGGAGCTCCATTTTTTTAATATAGAGCTTTAAATACCCTGCCTTCCCTTCACAGAGCTATTGGGTAACATGATAACGTTTTGGCTGCCTACAACCACCACTAGGGGGAGTTTAGGAGCGTGCTGAAGACTGATTTATTACTGAGTTCAATGAGAGCTGTATAAATCTGTCTACAGTGTTCCCAGCCAGTTCTATCCTATGACCACATAAAACATTCCTGGCAAATGAAGATTTTGTATATTGATATTATTCAGTGACACCCAATGAGGTTTCAGGGGCAGAAATATTTTTTTTAAAGATATAAGGAAAGATTATGTAACTAATCAGCACAGAAGTTTGGATATATTAAGATGACATAACACTGCATTTTATTTATATATATCTATATATATCTATATATATATATCTATATATATATATATATATATATATATATATATATATATATATATATATATATATATATACTTTTAATCATCACTTCCTGTTTCCTGAAAACTTAAGCAGATGTGATGGGCGTAACTAAATGGGAGTCCATTTCAATTTTTGCCATGGAGCTCCATAGCTACTGCTTACTAATAAGATGGGATAGAACTATTGATGTCACCGCATGGTGACATCACTTTATGTCAGATCTCGTAAGCCAATCAGACCAATAGTGGCCTGAGTTTGAAGTTGACCAATGAAGCTGGGCCTTCATATCTTCAACAAGTAATGGAAAAGAAACCCATGGACCACCCTAACTGCTGGGTCAATTACTCAATGGTTCACTCTGTCCCTATCTAAAGGCTCAGTAGAATATAATATTCACAGAGGCTGATGATTGTTTATGGTTGCCATTCTACCATTACTCCTATATGAAACTCTTCAACATTTACTGTAATATTACAAAAGTACCATTTATATTTTTTCTGTCTAGTATGTGTTCATTAACCTTGTGTTCTAAGAGGCCTCTCCTGTGCTGCCCCTGGTGGTCATAGGTGGTACTGCAGCTTTTAAAGTTAAAGATCTGCCAGCAGTGACTGCCGGTAAAATACCTGTAATATACACTCCTGAACATTAAAATTTCAACACCGAGAAGGAAAAGTTTTGGAATTGTGGAAATCACAGGATCGATAGACATGTTAATGATATGAAAATGATTAAAAAAATGTAAACAAAATATTCCAAACACTTTGGTTTATTCAGTATCGAGTATGAGCGCCACATGCAGAAATACATGCACTTACATGCCTTGGCATGCTATCAGTGAAGTTATTAATGATTGTCTGAGGATTGTTATGCCACGGTGGATGCACTTGGGCACACAAATCGTCAAGATTGAATGCTGGCAGCTCCCTGCACAATTGCCGACCAATGACGTTCCTGATGTGCTCAATGGGAGATAAGCCCAGAGACGCTGCTGGCCATGGTAGCATGTTTAGGCCACACAGTCTGCTCACAGTAGCACGAGCAACATGCGGCCAGGTGTTGTCCTGTTGAAAAACGGCTTCTGGGACACTTTGGAGAAATGGGCGTACCGCTGATTCCACAACCAAATCAATGTAACGCCAAGCTGCTAGTGTACCTGAAATGAAGACTAGAGGGGTCCGCCAACCGTACATTATGCCACCCCACACCATAGTCCCGGGAGTAGGCCTTGTGAAGGCCTCTTCATGGAGTTGCCCACGTGGTTTCCAGACCAATCTCCAGCTATCATTGCGTCCGGGGCAAAAGCAGGACTCATCGCTGAAGAGGATAGACCTCCATTCCAGCCTCCATTGCCATTCTGCTGTGCACCATGATAGTCTTTGAGAGCGGTTGTGTGTCGTCAATGAAACACCTGTAGCTGAACGTCTGGCTCGTAGCCCAATGTCATGCAAACGCCTTCTGATGGTTTGTGTGGACACTGGTTGCCGCCCTAGGCTTGGGATGTGGTGTCCAATTTCACTTGCAGTATAGAATGGATCACTACATGCCATCCGTGCAGAGTTTCACCTCCACACACCTCTTGCTGTCATTCCGATTTGTTGCTGTTCTCCCAACCTCCGGGACACACAACGTTGTACAATGCTGACATCTCGGCCTAGGCGAGTAGCGATCTACCGGAGTGATAAAACAAGGTCTCTCAGTTCAAGAATTCTGTCCCTCTCAGTTTGCGACAAGTGGCGATAACGGGCATGCGACGAACAGGAGGCATCGCACAATCATCCCACACCACGCAATCACATTTTTGAGGTTTCATGTGGCTAAAAAACTTTGTTTTCAATCTGGCTTTTATGCCGCTCCCACATGCCACGGATTGGAGCTCGGTGATTGACAATTTGATCATTTGCAGATCTTAGCGACACCCGCTACTTTCTCGATCTGCATAACCTTACGGCTTGTTCTTCTTGGTGTTACAATTTCAATGATGAATTTCTACAAAGTAAAAATATATACAGACATATCTGGTTATTGTACTGAATTTATTCACTAAATGGGATTGTGATCTTCACTTGACCATGATATTAACTCCCAAAACTGTCGGAAATTATTTCCTGTTATAAAAAACTCAGATCGGAGAAAAGCAGTTATCTAGCAGACGGACGAGGTTGTGTCTCCATACGTTATGAGTCTATAAAGCCCTAATGTATATTTTACAAGCCCCGCTCCTACTGCAATATTGTAATTGATGTCCCTTGTTCAGCACTTTGTTTTCAGGGAGTCATTTTTGATTAAATATATTGATAGATAAAGAGCATCACTATTCATATTATTTATAGTACAGAAAACATTAGGTTTCATGATGACAATAACTCTCATCAGCCTCCAGATGAACCACATGTTGTATATTTTTTTTTCCTGTACTCCTTGTGCCCCTTGTTGTATGTAATTCACTTTGTATGAGCTACCAAGAAGAGTGGGGGAAGGGAAGTGACAACTGGTTTATACCATTTCTGGTTCAGAAAATTGGTTGTCATGTTTTACGTTCATTCAATCATTTTCCGGACACACTAAAAGAAGATCTTTATAAGAATTAAACGTTGGTTTCTAATGTTTACCTGTGTTCCCTTAGTCCTAACCAGAATTACAATAATGGGGTATTTCCTCCCCCTATAAACTGGTAGAACAGACAGAATGTTATTACATTTAATTAAGACTAATTAAGTGCCCCCCTCCTACACTATAAATACCACTCCCCTAGTGTGTTTATTATAAAGAGTTAATTAAGAGCTAAATCCGTCAGGACTGCAGTACTGACGGCTTTACACCCAGGATCCATCTCTTATCGATCACATCTTCATGAACTTATACATGATGGATAAAAGGTGCATCCTGCGTGTCAGAGACATCAGGACCTACTGTCACTGAAGCCGTCAGTCCCACTGACCTGACGGATTTGGCTTTGAGCACAGGATACATTCTATGTATCCAGGATTCATAGGCGCTGTATCTCAAAATGTCAAAAATATTTTTCATAAAAACAACTAAAAAGTTGTTAGAAATCCCATAATACCTTGTTTGATTTAAAAAATAAAAAAAGTCTGCGTAAAGGTTTACATAGCTTTTAAAGGGTATTTCCACCAAGGAGCACCATTTTGCAGTTTATATATAGAAGTTGAGTCCCTTTGTAAATTAATTACTTTACTTATCCTATACTGATCCTGGTCCTCCAGAGCTGCATTCACAATTCTGCTGGTTGTTATTGGGAACAGTCAGCAAGCTTGTCATCCGATGCCCTCTCACATTTTAGCTGAGCTCCTATAATGCAGGGGCACAGTAAGTTTTTCCTACATCAGATCACTGTATATGTATCTGGTATAAAGACTGTCCTTTACACTGAATGCACATCACCAGAACAAGCTCTGTGCAGACATTGAGCCACTAGGGAATGCTGTGAGATTGCAGTTCTGAAACCTTCAGAATTATGAATGCAGCTCTGGAGTATAATACAGGCTGTAACTCAGGAATAGTACAAAATAAGTAATGAAAAGTTACTCAAATTTTTGTAGAGAATAATTCTATATGCAAACTGTAAAAATGGTCTTGCTTTAAAGTGTAGCTAAACGTTTGACAAACTTCTGACATGTCATAGTGACATGTCAGAAGTTTGGATTGGTGGGGGTCCGAGCACTGAGACCCCCAGAAATCGCTAGAACGAATCAGCTTAAGAGCTCGTATGAGCGCTCAGCCACTCCGTGTCTGTTCGTCTTTTTCCGGAGAGCCGATGTATCGGAGTACGGTATCATAGAGTTTGTATTGAGTCCGTACAACGATACATTGATTTCTGGAAAAAGCCGAACAGACACAAAGCGGCTGAGCACTCACACGAGTGCTTCAGCTGCTTCATTCTAGTGATGGGTGGGGGTCTCAGTGCTCGGACCCCCACCAATCCAAACTTCTGACGTGTCACTATGACATGTCAGAAGTTTGTCAAATGTTTAGCTACACTTCAAGTTTCTCCCTTGGGCTTAAAGAGTATTTCCTCTAAAATAAAATAAATTATTATGATTATGCAGATGCACCCTTACTTTAACTGCACTTTCTGCATATGTGCCAGTCTTTACTGTAGTTCTTGCATTATATTCATGAAACAGCACAACCAGGATGAACAGAGCTATAGGGTCCTCATACATAGATTAGTGATGTAGTGCATAGCAGAAAGTGAATTGAAATGACGAATGCTTGTTTTATTCATATTACTAAAATATGTTTCTTCTGTGGCTGTAATCTATGGGACACTCCTTCATTAGATCTTGTATACGTCTCTTATAATACAGGTACAGGTCTGGGTCGGGATAATGCCAGAAATTTCCCCAAATCACTCTATGTTATCCTCCTCATTATCACATAGGTAACATTATATAGCTGACTTGTTTGTGTTGCATTAGATATAAATCCAACTATTGCCAAGTTTATTATTTTTTTATTTGTTTTTGTCATATTCCAACAAAAATATATAACAATATTTCAATCAATGCTTTATACAAAAGACAACAATCACTAAAAACAGTAATCCTGTGTGATAAGCATCAAGTTGATGAAAAAACGGCTTTTAAGGGGGTTTTCCAGGAATATCTATTGATCAACCATCCTGATAGGTTGTCTACTAGTTCTGCCAATCCGAACCAATCCTTAGGACCCCCACCGATCACAGATTGATAACCTATCCATATGCGTGATGTATCAGTGGAGGTGCAACCCTCTGCTAAACACACATTGATCGTGGGTTTCGGACCTTCACCAATTGCACACTGACAGGCCATGGCCTGATAGGCCATCAATGGATATTCTTAGAAAACCCCTTTAATAATGTCTAGTGTTCATAAATCGTATGCACTCTAAAAAAAAAAAATAGCATGAAATGATTTGCAGAAATGTGTCTATAAAATATCTACACATAAAATTACACTTACGAGTGTCCATTAACTTTCACTGGGCATTAGTGGAAAATTCTATTTAATGCTTCACTCAAAGTTTAGAAAAAATTGGACTCATAGGTGAAGCACTAAGAGAGAGAGCCCATCTAAAAATCAAGATTAAAGGAACAGTACGGCAAAACTACACTGTGCTATGTCTAGGGTCTCAGGGGGAGGTGCATGACACAAGGATTGAAAAAAAAACCAAAGAGAAAATCCCTGTGTCATGCTCCTCCCCCTCAGGCCCGGCATGAAGCATAGTTTTGTCTGGACTGTTCCTTTAAAGTAATGGCCAGTTTATTTCCACACTTTGCATTTTGTCATCTTTCGATCCTTGAAACGCTGCATATTAATTACCTGTGTTTTTTATTGTGGTTTTGCCTTTTTTTTGTGCCGCAGTAGTGGTGAAGCTTTGTGAAGCACCCGATCCTTTGGGTGGGTCAATACATCATTTTAATGGTTTCTGTTATTCCATATTATTCACAGGACAGGTTCCTTGTATGGTGTGACCCAATGGGCCTATATTTTTGGCCCACTAGGACCATTTACCAAGTGAGATTTCAGATTAAATATTGAAGAAATAAATATTACAATGACGTTACTTTCAACTTTTTGATTTTATCAACGGACAATACAAAAACATTTGGTCATAAGTTGTAGAACTAATTTCCTGTTTTTTGACGTGCTTTAGTAAGAATAGTGGTAGGTAGGCTTATGCAATGCATGCCACAGAGGAATACCCAGGCTTAGACTTGGTTGTGAGCTTTTAGGCCTTGTTCATACGGTGCCATTTTGGTGCATTTTTATTATGCCAAAACTGGGATTAAAAACATTAAAAAAAAATCTGTATGCCTCCTCTCTAATCGTCGGTTCTGCCATCTAATCAGCTCTCAGCCCTCTACAAACCCAATTGAAATCCCTTAAACATTGTGAAAAATAAATGCACCTTCAGATTTCTTTAACTGAAATGCTTTTATTTGCCCTCCTCCAACTTTTAACCCTCTTTAAGCCCAATTGAAATCTCTTATCATTGTAAAAAGTGGAACATAAATGCACCTTCAGATCTCTTTAACTGACAAGCGTATTTACACCCTCCTGCAACTTTCACCTACAGTTTTACATAAAGGACATCCCTCTGTGCCCTGAAATTACCTAAAATTAGTCATGAGTGTAACAAGAAGCCCAGACAGGATTGACAATTTTCTGGACGACAAAAATCAAAGACGGTCAACAATTTTACGGATAAACTATGAATCATAAAGATTATAAGTGATATGTGACTAAAGCTCAGAATAGTGATATGATAAGTGATCTATTTTTACAGACCAAAAACTGACGAAAGGTTGGTAACCATGTGCCAAACAGTTTCTATAGGGTCTTTGTAGAAAGGAGACCCAGGTCCGGTAACACTTCCATATGGGCTCTTCACAACCAACTCAACATTAGTAGACACGGCACCTATGGGAAGGGGGTGGGTGAAAAATTAACTCAAATGAGAGGAAGAAAAGTGAATTAATTAATGAGTACTGGCGGGGGGGTGATATTTTGTTTTTTGCATCAGGTCCTCTGTACACTCCTTTGAAGTCATCTCCATTGCCTCAGGATCATGACAGTTCTCCTCTACACAATACACCAGATATATACAGTAGTGGAGTTTATCTATACTCAATGTATACTTAATGCGTCCCGATGTGGACATGCCCTTTAAATCAACAGTACTATGTACATTATCGGTAGCTCTATGTGTTGTCACACTTCATGCCTGTAGTAGACATTCACTAGTCAGAAGTGCACCGTTTATTCATCTAGACATATATACAAATATAAACTTTGGTTCATGGAATTCGTGGATCCCTTCGCATATTCCGATGGGAGACTATTATAAAATTAACATCAGTCATGTGTTTAACAGTAATTAAACTGGATTGGAAATGTTGGTGTTTCCACGTTAAAGACGTCCTTGTTTGGCGTCTCCAATCGCTCCCCAGACATCAAAGACAAACTCATCAGGAAAAGCAAAGTCTCCAAGAGCTTCATCTAAAGCCACCGCAAACTCATCTGGATTTTTCTTGTTTCTTCCGGCTTCCACCATGGTTGCAGCTGAGAATGAAAAGTGAGAAAAAATAAACACAATTTCCATTTAAAACTAAAAAAAAAAAATTTTTTATATATATATATATATCTCCAAAGAATATATATATATATATATATATATATATATATATATATATACATATACACACACACACAGTACTGTGCAAAAGTTTTAGGCAACTGTGGAAAAATGCTGTAAAGTAAGAATGCTTTCAAAGATAGAAGTGATCAGTGTTTTTTTTGATCAATTCACAAAGTCAATGAGCAGAAGAGAAATCTAAATCAAATCAATATTTGATGTGACCACCCTTTGTCTTCAAAACAGCATCATTTCTTCTAGGTACATTTGCACAAAGTCATGGATTTTGTAGGATTATAGTCAGGTGTATGATTAACCAATTATATAAAAAAAAGGTGATAATAATCATCGTTTTCATATGTAGGTTGAAACCCAGGCATTAACTGTAACAAAATCAGGTGTGTAGAAGGCTTAAAACTGGGCAAGGAACAGCCGAATTCTGCTACAGAGGTGAGGTTATGGAAGACAGTTTCATGTCACAGGTCCAACAGGCAAGACTGAGCACAGCAAAAGGCACAAGATAGTTATACTGCATCAGCTCATGGCAGCCTGATGTTTCAAGATGAGCTGTGTAACAAATGTGCAAATACACAAGAAATCAGGAAGGGGGCAAATACTTTTTCATGGCACTGTATATTGATTATCTTGATAGATCCAAATCCCATGCCGCGTGGCTGTCATCTTTGAGGGAATTTTGACTGTAATGGGGGAGCAATTATGTATACACACTACAGCTGCTACAGAACCTCTTTTAAGGGTGTATTTACATAAGCCGTGTTTGCTTTGGTTTTTCCAAAAATCCAGACTAAAACAACTAATTAAACAGAAAGGAGGACCTGCATTTTGCTTACCCATTGTCAATAAGTGCGTCCTTTATTTTTTTTAACACCTGGAGGGTGTATGATAAGGTTCTGCAGCAGCTGAGGCAATGTACTATATAATCAACATACCAGCTGCTGCAGAATCTCCTGAGAAATAAAAAGCAGTCAGTGAATAGCATAAGGAGAGCTTCAGGAGGAAGGAGAGCTTTATGCCCGGGGTAAGAAGGAAAGCGCTGAGGAAGTGGCAGTGTGCAGTCAGGGGAGTATGCTATAGAATAAAACTGCAATGCACAAAAACAGTCAAACAATGCTTACCACGATTGGATTTGCATGAATATGCAAATGTATTTACTTTTTTGTTAAATAAAAATTTTCCTTTTTTTTTCATGATGAGCCGACCATTAGGTGGCAGTGTTTTATTGCCATGTACCTATAATCATGTTTTTCTCATAGCAGACAACATATTACAGGAAACATATGAATATATAGCACACTTGCTAGTAAAGTACAGAACTTATGTACAGAAGATTATTGTCATGTGAAGTTAGACACAGTTACCATGAAATAATACAAGGAGTCAATGTGTCATCTGAACTAAATTTAGTCGAGGAAAGACAAGTGATGACCTTGTAAATAGTAATATCCCTTAATCCTACAGGAAAAAGAGATTTCATAAGGATGATACCAACTGCTGTATAATGAAGATTGTGTGTAACTCACATAGCGGGTCATGGATAAAAAGTGTCTTTCAGCTTCCAGAAATAGTGAAGAGACATGCAACAAGTAATACCACATGTTGGCACAAGCAACAACTATCTGAAATGCACTAAATGGAGCAAAAAAATGTTTTTTAACCTGGGCCACGCATCATTTATACGGTCGTAAAGTGCTTACTTATTACCACTATACATAGCCACGTAACTTTACCGTACACAGACCAAGTAATACTCAGCATAAATTTAATAAATATATTATATTGTGCTTTATGACGGACACCAACATCTGCCCATTCTCAAATGTCCTGCGAGTCACGGATGCTATTCTGAGCCCTGAAAATCAATCAAGATTAGGTTCAGAGACTTTCCAAAATAGATATGCTGGGAAATCTCTATCTATTACAATTGTGGTCAATTCAGCGCTTACTTAGACAAGGGCCGCACGAAGGCAGCGGGTTCCCAGTACCTGGAAACCCTCCTCTGAGCCATTTATAAAAAGGAGAGTTAAACTTAAAAAATTTCTGCCGCTCCTAGGAAGAGTTCACTGCATATAGATTTATTATACAGTTCAATGGGCCCTGTATAAATCCTTATGCAGTGAGCTCCCCCTAGTGGTAGCTGCAGGCAGACTGAATTGTATCATGTAACTCTATGGCTGTGTGAAGGAGTTCTGACCCTATAAAGAATTTTGGACCTATTTGTAGAGTAATTAAAATTAAGTTATAGGTTCATTTATCTGCCTTGAACTACCTCCACCACTTACCCCTGCAACATCCCAAACCCCGGGGAGAATTAGCCGTTAACCAGGGTTACCAATAAATGTAAATTCCCAGACAGTCCGTATAATGGAGAGAGGGGAATCTTGCCATCTCCACCATGGATACAATATACTTGGAACCCCCCCCCCCCTTTAAAAATCCTTGGAGTTTGCCCCTGTAGTCCTTCAGTGGATTTGACATTAGGCTTCATGCACCCGCAGAGGACTCTGTGTGCTGCCATACAATGCTCTGCCGAGTGCCGTATGTACAAAATTATTGTCCCCTAGAAGTAACGCTTGCGATGGAGCAATTTATTTTTGGTGGATTCGTACATAATTAACACTCCGAATAAAATCAGAGGCCCCATGAACCTCTATGGTGCCCTATTACGGCTTAGTACAAAACCCTTGCTCGCCTGTGCAGTAAATCCCCTAGAATTGAATGGAGGGAATTGTGCACCTGTGCGGACACCTCTCCATTCATTCTCAGCCTAAATGTGGCGGCCGTCTCACAAGACGAGACAAGGTTCGGGGGAACCCCATTCTCCATATTGGTGCGGGTGTATCCTCCAGATATGCCATAAACGTCTGAAATGGGAATACCCCTTTAACTCTATGACTATATAGGGGATTAGGAGCCAAAACTGATCCTCAGTGCAGAATTTGGTTAAAAAAAAAAGGACATTTACATTCTGAGAGCCCCTTTAAGTCTTTGCGAAGCGATCGCCCACTGATGAGGTTATACGCAGAGAAGAAATGTTCCTTTGAGAGTAAACAAATGAATGCTATCAAAACACAATCTCCTGCCATTACAGATCAGAACGTTCACGAAAATCACATTAAATGAAGGCGTTTTACAAAATACCAAATTAAAAAGAGATTATTTACAGAAATTCCATTGAACGTGTGAGATGAAGACTATACAGTTCTCATGAGTTGTTTAATATCGTCTTTCCCTATGTAAAGTGTCATCGGAAACAAGTTCAATATGAAATCTGTGACCGCAGAGACGTCATTACACCAGGAGACATACAGCGGGGGTAGCTGTGGACCCGGGCACCGATGATGCCTGGTGGGCACACTCGTCTGCGTATAATTACTATTGAGAAATTAGCTACAAAGACGCTACTGAGAAGAGCTGCGTGATCCACTGAGAAATGCTTCACTTGGGATGGATTGTCTTGTACACACAAAAGTTTACAAAAGTTGTTGCTCCCCCAACTGCTTTTCTATCTTGTAGATGTCAGAATGATTTGTTTATCCAGTACTGTCAGAGGTTGGTGCGGACCCCCAAGGGTCCCAGGAGACGCAGTCCCACCATGTCCTGAAGAATTCAGTGATCCAGGCCTAAGAAACTGCAATTAGTTCACACTAAGGGTATGTGCACACGATAGCAGGCTTTTACGTCTGAAATTACAGACTGTTTTCAGGAGAAAACAGCTGCCTCGTTTCAGCCGTAAAAGCTCCTCCTCGCATTTTGCGAGGCTTCTCTGACAGCCGTAAATTTTGAACTGCTCTTCATTGAGTTCAATGAAGAACGGCTCAAATTACGTCTGAAAGAAGTGTCCTGCATATAATGTATATAAGTGTCCTGCATATGATGTATATAAGTGTCCTGCATATAATGTATATAAGTGTCCCGCATATAATGTATATAAGTGTCCTGCATATAATGTATATAAGTGTCCTACATATAATGTATATAAGTGTCCTGCATATAATGTATATAAGTGTCCTGCATATAATGTATATAAGTGTCCCGCATATAATGTATATAAGTGTCCCGCATATAATGTATATAAGTGTCCTGCATATAATGTATATAAGTGTCCCGCATATAATGTATATAAGTGTCCCGCATATAATGTATATAAGTGTCCTGCATATAATGTATATAAGTGTCCCGCATATAATGTATATAAGTGTCCTGCATATAATGTATATAAGTGTCCTGCATATAATGTATATAAGTGTCCTGCATATGATGTATATAAGTGTCCTGCATATAATGTATATAAGTGTCCCGCATATAATGTATATAAGTGTCCCGCATATAATGTATATAAGTGTCCTGCATATAATGTATATAAGTGTCCTGCATATAATGTATATAAGTGTCCCGCATATAATGTATATAAGTGTCCCGCATATAATGTATATAAGTGTCCTGCATATAATGTATATAAGTGTCCTGCATATGATGTATATAAGTGCCCTGCATATAATGTATATAAGTGTCCCGCATATAATGTATATAAGTGTCCTGCATATAATGTATATAACTGTCCTGCATATAATGTATATAAGTGCCCTGCATATAATGTATATAAGTGTCCTGCATATAATGTATAGAAGTGTCCTGCATATAATGTATATAAGTGTCCCGCATATAATGTATATAAGTGTCCCGCATATAATGTATAGAAGTGTCCTGCATATAATGTATATAAGTGTCCTACATATAATGTATATAAGTGTCCTGCATATAATGTATAGAAGTGTCCTGCATATGATGTATATAAGTGTCCTACATATAATGTATATAAGTGTCCTGCATATAATGTATAAAAGTGTCCTGCATATGATGTATATAAGTGTCCTGCATATAATGTATAGAAGTGTCCTGCATATAATGTATATAAGTGTCCCGCATATAATGTATATAAGTGCCCTGCATATAATGTATATAAGTGTCCTGCATATAATGTATATAAGTGTCCCGCATATAATGTATATAAGTGTCCCGCATATAATGTATATAAGTGTCCCGCATATAATGTATATAAGTGTCCTGCATATAATGTATATAAGTGCCCTGCATATAATGTATATAAGTGTCCTGCATATAATGTATATAAGTGTCCTGCATATAATGTATATAAGTGTCCCGCATATAATGTATATAAGTGTCCTGCATATAATGTATATAAGTGTCCTGCATATAATGTATATAAGTGTCCCGCATATAATGTATATAAGTGTCCTGCATATAATGTATATAAGTGTCCTGCATATAATGTATAGAAGTGTCCCGCATATAATGTATATAAGTGTCCCGCATATAATGTATATAAGTGTCCTGCATATAATGTATATAAGTGTCCTGCATATAATGTATATAAGTGTCCTGCATATAATGTATATAAGTGTCCCGCATATAATGTATATAAGTGTCCTGCATATGATGTATATAAGTGCCCTGCATATAATGTATATAAGTGTCCTGCATATAATGTATATAAGTGTCCTGCATATAATGTATATAAGTGTCCTGCATATAATGTATATAAGTGTCCCGCATATAATGTATATAAGTGTCCCGCATATAATGTATATAAGTGTCCCGCATATAATGTATATAAGTGT
This sequence comes from Rhinoderma darwinii, assembly GCF_050947455.1. Classification (NCBI taxonomy): domain Eukaryota; kingdom Metazoa; phylum Chordata; class Amphibia; order Anura; family Rhinodermatidae; genus Rhinoderma; species Rhinoderma darwinii. Next base: position 17,997,844 of record NC_134693.1, on the reverse strand, counting down.
CCTGCATATAATGTATATAAGTGTCCCGCATATAATGTATATAAGTGTCCTGCATATAATGTATATAAGTGCCCTGCATATAATGTATATAAGTGTCCCGCATATAATGTATATAAGTGTCCCGCATATAATGTATATAAGTGTCCCGCATATAATGTATATAAGTGTCCCGCATATAATGTATATAAGTGTCCTGCATATAATGTATATAAGTGTCCCGCATATAATGTATATAAGTGTCCTGCATATAATGTATATAAGTGTCCTGCATATAATGTATATAAGTGTCCTGCATATAATGTATGTAAGTGTCCTGCATATAATGTATAGAAGTGTCCTGCATATAATGTATATAAGTGTCCTGCATATAATGTATATAAGTGTCCCGCATATAATGTATATAAGTGTCCCGCATATAATGTATATAAGTGTCCTGCATATAATGTATATAAGTGTCCTGCATATAATGTATATAAGTGTCCTGCATATAATGTATATAAGTGTCCTGCATATAATGTATATAAGTGTCCTGCATATAATGTATATAAGTGTCCCGCATATAATGTATAGAAGTGTCCTGCATATAATGTATATAAGTGTCCTGCACTTCTTTTGACAAGGCTGTATTTTTACGTGTCGTCGTTTGACAGCTGTCAAACGACGACATGTAAATGACAGGTCGTCTGCACAGTACGTCGGCAAACCCATTCAAATGAATGGGCAGATGTTTGCCGACGTATTGTAGCCCTATTTTCAGACGTAAAACGAGGCATAATACGCCTCGTTTACGTCTGAAAATAGGTCGTGTGAACCCAGCCTTTGCATAAATACTGTGGATTTTCTGCAACTGATTTATTGGGGGAAAATCCCCCACATAACACAGTAGCAGCAGGGTTGACGAGATTTGAACAAATCTCATCCACACGCTGCGTAAATGCTGAGCGGAAAAACGCTCAGAAATCGACCTGCAGTGCGTTTTTTTAATCCAATTTTTTATGTCCGTTGTATTTGTGTAATCGCTGCTTTTTTTATGTATTCTCCCCATTGAATTCAATAGAAAGGTAAAATCTAGCAACAAATATCAGATGTAGCAATTTTTGAAGTGGAAAAGCTGCCATTCCACAGCAAAAAACAACTCAAAATCTTATACTTACTCAGAATTGTGTGTGTCTACCTCCAGGCCGGCCTCCTGGGATGACGTTTCATCCCATGTGACTGAAGCAGCCAATCACAGGCTGCAGCGGTCACATGGGATAAAACATCATCCCAGGGCTGCAGAACAACAGGACATTGGAGGGACGCGTCGCCATGGTTAGTAAAGCAGGATTTCCACAGCGGACTGTCCGGGGGAAAAACTGTACCACAATTTGTGTGGTTTTTGGCTGGAATTCCCTGCAGCCGCCAGGGCGGATATGCTGTATACCTTTATGCAGCGTATCCGTCCTGTGTGAACATACCCTAATGATTTCAGAGAAGATATAATCAGTGCTGCCAGCAGGTGGCAGCATCACTCTGGACTGGAGAGCAGGATGGGTAATTATTGTACCAGGGGGGAGGAGGATGTTTTCCACTTATGAGAAGCATGTGGCTGCACTATTTATATGGGGGCATGTCACTTTGCACGTGCCCACTGTATGTTCCTTGAATTCCACTGTGAACTCCTTTCTTTTTCTTTTTTTTTTTACCTCGCCCCTCCCCGCAACTCTAGTAACTTTTTTCTGAGTAGAGTCGGACATGGGCGGGACATCAGATCTGGTCACATGACTCCATTTCTAATGTTAGAAACTACACTCCCCATGAGCACCCAGCGATCCTCTGTGCTGCGCCTATCTGACCTATAGCGCCGCTGTTACCTGTAATGTTACATTATTAACTCTCATCGATCTTGCGTTTGTCTATTTTATTTTCTGTATTATTATTGTTTGATCGTGGTGAAACCTACTGGCGCATGCCCAGTATTAGATCCACTGAGACGCGCTACATAGATGACGGTATTTTGCACATACTCGGGGGAAGCAGCGGAGAAATGTCTAATGCGCATGCCAGTCCTGTTGTGCAAGGACGGACTTACTGCGCAAGCACAATATTGTACACCTAAATTAAGAGCGCTGACAGCCGGGAACTCATCTACATGTGCTCGTCATACAGAAATCGACTATCGTACTACATGACATATTCAATGGCAACTACTTACAAACTGCAGTGGGAATTGAAGTCCTTGGGGGACAATTTTATGGAGAACGCTGTAAATTAAAAAATGAAGAGGAGAATGTGTCAGTTATGAGGGGCATGTGGCAGGCACTTATGAGGGGCATGTGGCAGGCACTTATGAGGGGCATGTGGCAGGCACTTATGAGGGGCATGTGGCAGGCACTTATGAGGGGCATCTGGCAGGCACTTATGAGTATCATCTGGCAGTTAATTATGAGTGGCATGTGGCAGGCTCTTATGATGGGCATGAGGCAGGTACTTTTGAGGGGCATCTGACAGGCACTTATGAGTGGCATCCGGTAGGCACTTTTTAGTGGCATGTGGCAGGCACTGTGTATGATGTGGTTGGTTCTGTATGTTGGAGCCCTGTGCCTGTCACTATATTTTGGGGCGCCCAGCTGTTGCTGTATGAGGTGCTGTGGCTGTCACTTTATTTGCAGCGTGCATTTGGCATTGTTAAGGAGGCTACAAAATCCTCTTGGAAGGCTGCGGCAGGACACGAAAATTGTCCGCATTCATCTGTCTGAAGATTAAGAGATATTCTGGTGTCATATACAATGTATTAATGACAGCAATATGATGAAGCTGCCGGATTTCTGATAATTCACCAAGGACAGAAAGATGAGAAACAAACAAACACCATTTCCATGAGTCAGGACATTGCAGGGGCGTTAAGAAGGGTAAAGTCCCATTTTACATAATGCAATTACTAAATTCATGGCTCTTACGCCAAATTGCAAATTCTTTTATTTTAACCACAAAAATCTTCCTCCCGATGACACGTTGTACACTGCCCTGATTGCATAATGCTTTGTCCCACCTGTCACCCTGGGGGCAATACATTTGGCACATGTAAGAAGAACGTTTAACCATTAGGTGGCAGAACTGAAAAGTTCTTGTATTCACTGACTGGGCTGAGCCGAGAAGAGATAATATTAAAGATACAAAAATCTGATCATCTGACTCACCGATAACCCAGAAAGGGAGTAATTATTCTACTGGACTATTGGAAATTTGGATAAAATTAATTTTAAAACACACTTAGGGAGTCACATGATGTATCTAAACACAAATATAAACATACTCAGAAATGTGCATATCACATACACACAAATACAAATAATAGGACCTACACATAAACACACATATGCATGTAGATGTGCACATACAGACACAAACACATACACACATACATATACATACTCATACATACATGCAAGTACACGCATAGGCACACATATACACACACAAATACATACATACACATAAAGACACACATAAACACACAAGCATACACATACATATATGCATAAACACCCATAGGCATACATTCACACGCATACACAAATACATACATACATAAACACATACCTAAACACACATGCATACACATACAAATGCACACTCATTCACACACACACACACACACATGTACACAGACATACATACACTTATACACTAATCCATACACACACATACATACATACACACATGTACACACAGGCATACATAACGTACAGATACAAACACACATGTTTATACCCACAGACGTACACAGATACATGCAAGCCTACATTCACACACAAATACACACACATACATACAAACAAATACACATACATACATACACACACACATACATACATACATACATACATACACACATGTACACACATACCACTATATTTTGCGGTGCTTTGTACATTGTGTGTTCTTTAATATTCAGGAAGTTTTACTTTTGAACAAATTCTTCGTAAAAGGCTGTGTAAACTTTTGAACACTGTTTTTTAACAATGTATCATGGTGTTCAATGAAACTTTTGAATTAGTTTTTATTTTAAAAAAAATAATTACTTTTTGATATACAGCTTCTATGAATCCTGGATACATAGAAGCTGTATTTTGCGCTAAAACCCGAATCCGTCAGGTTACCAGGACTGACGGCTTCGGTGACAGCGGGTCCTGCGTGTCTTTGACACGCAGGATCCACCTGTTATCTATCACATCTAAGTTCATATAACCATTTAAAAAGTTGCGTTAAACACCATGATACATTGTTTTATTTAAAAAAAAAGTGTTCAGAGGTTTACATAGCCTTTAACTTCCATAACCTGTTTCCAGGAAGCCGCATGGCAACTATTTTAGATTAAAGCAACTTATCACAGAAACTGCATAAGGAATCATTCATTTGGATAACATTTTCCAGACATATCTCCAGATCAGCGGCGATAATAGGGTTGGAAGTTAAAACATCCCTATTGAGGCGCGGCCATGTGTTCACATACTGTAAAGTCTGCAGGCTACGACACCTTCTGATTATAGCAAAGAGGGGACTACAGATAGTCACCATGTCATATCCACATAACCTAGAAGACGACCAGCAAGAGGACAACAGGGAAACATGCTTCCAACAGGCCCAGCCCTACATGTCATTATCTCAGTTCTCTCATATCTCAGTTTGCTACACAACATCTCCCCTAGGCCTCCTTCCCAGTACACCGCATGTCGTTCATTCCTTCCTGTTCCTGCACCTTTTCCTCCTTGTCTTTCATGTTTATCCGGATGCTTCATGATTTCCTGTACTATTATCATTGCTTCCCTTTGTGACAGTAGGAAGAACCTAAAACAAGACTGTGTGGCATGGAGAGGCAGTCTATTATAGAGCAGGCAGAACTTTCTGTGACAACGCTGATACATGTAGCTACATGTGATCAATTGGTGGTCACCCTGACAAGGAAGATAAGTGGTTGCTAGGTGACCTGAGCTAACACACCCTGCAGAAAACACCCAAGGAGGAGTAAAGACAAAAACGGACATAAAAAAGTATTTTTTAAATATTAAAGTGACCCTCTGCTCCCAGACCAAAATAATAAATATGACAGGGTATATGGAGTTTTATTACCTAACTTGTGCCCCTCTGTTGTGGATCGGCCGCTTTGGGGTCCCCACTGTGTTGCCCCAACATGGCCACAGCTCTTCACAGACTGAGTCTAAGACACTCCCTTTGTTCTCGGATTGGCCAGAGCTCCTCAGGTGAGCACCATGCTGCCTGAATTTAGTGGGCACCTGAGGTGCGTCGTCATACCTCTTCTCAAGCACAGTGAAATAAAGGAGAATAATATTATGTGCATGCATCACCGCAAGCCCATGGTCACCTATTAAATAGGAACGTTTTATTTTATACGAGAAATTTTGTAATTCCCATGGGTAGCAAGTGGGTGGCAGGACGCAGGTGAGTTTGGACTCTTTATTTGCCTGGACCCCTGACAGAAGTACCACCTGTATTGCCCTGATGGCCGCTCTGCTTGAGTTTGTCCTTATAGGGCATAGGCAAAGGTTGCCATTTAAGCCTGAAAACCCAAAGAGGTTCTATCTATATGTGACGCTGGGCACTAATTGGCAGCAAAAATACAAGACGAACATTCCAAAAATAATTCTTCTTCCAGCCGAAATTGTTTCCATGTGTGAGATGTGATGACTAGTAACAAATATATTTGCACATCGCCTTGTTTAGATCGTCTCTACAGCTTGCACAACATTCACCCTTCCAGATTACCAGCAAGCGAACATAAGGAATTCATTGAACAATTACTCCGGTTGGGCAGACCACATTTTTGGATACGACGGAGAAACTGGTGGAGACCATGAGTATGAAGCCAAGCTCTTAAGTTCAATGTTAATGTGGTTAATCTTGATGTAGGTGGGGGCACCAACTTTGTTTATGTCTTCAAATCAGATCAGGAAGAAAGTTTCGGTGAACTTTAATTTACATTCAGAATCGGGATCTCATGTCAAGTGCAAAGGTCGGATTTGATTTGTGAAACAATCCATGTGATGTGTTTCTTTTGGCCCAAATGCCAACAATGTACTAGTAAAACCATCTAGCCACAGTCTGCGAAATCAAGGTATTGGCAAGGAAAATAAATAGCATTTTCTACGTCTTCTCCTCAATTTTACCATTTCTAGGTGCGGAACTTCAGCTTCAAAACCACATATTAATAATATATGTACAAGCAAAGCAATTCCCAGAGCCCCCGGGCTGAACGTATTACCTGGGAGAGGGGCCGATAGTAATGAGATAGGATTATGGAGACCTTTGAATCTTATTGCAGTAAGATGAAAGCAAAAGACTCACCCAACTCAATATCTCGTATGCCCATGTAGCTCTCCAGAAGGTCGTCCACCTTTTTGATTGCCTTTTCTTCAAACGCAGTTGGCTAAAAGGAAACAAGCAACAGAGTGAGTCCCGTAAACGTTTTATTTCATCTCGGCTTCAAAATAAAGAGGCGGACAGGAGAGAGAAGAACTTGAACAGACACAAAAAGCTCTATAGTCAAGGAATATATACAATCACATCGTTCCCATAGCAAATCCTGCAATAAAAAAATAATAAACTGTATAAAATAGTAACAAAAAGATGGTATTTAATACATTCAGGTGAAGTTTGCCAAAGAAACAGTTATTCCTACCGGAAAGACCGACAACAAGCGTTCATCAAGGGTTTACATATTATAGATGGGCCCTTAGAGAGCGGGTGTCCAGGTCTGGTTGGGGCATCCCCTTTGCTCCTTGGTGTGACAACCTGTACAGTATTTCCTTCTCAATTGGCCCAAGGGTCATGGAAAGGATGAGGTGGGGAAGCCCTTTTTGTACTAGGTGGCAAATCCTGGCACCATAATAAAGGGCCCATTTTAATATTTGCTATAGGGCCCCCTCTATTCTATAACACAGCCAAGGGACAATTTGTTTTTGGAAGGAATTAGCCATGTTTTTTAAATCTTATACAACCCTTTAAAAGCTGTGTTCTAGGGCATCCACTAGGTCTCCTTATCTGTATATTTCTTTTCTATGTCAGCCACTTATGTTCATGACCTCTTCTTTTTCTTTTAGCTGGATCCGGAAGTAGCTAAATTATAGCACCTATTTATCAGTTATGGATTATTTTTATGGATTTATCATTTTGTCACTGAGTCACCCAAGCTTCATAGAAATACACAGCCCCTGCTCTTTTCCATTCATAGCAGTAACTGGACATTGTCTTTAACTGATTGTGGTTTATCTTTGTGTCTATCCAGTCCTGTCTTTTTCAGTCAGGTTTTCATAGAATTATCTAAGGCAGTTGCCCCACATACAACAAATTATTAAGAATATGTGTTGTGAGATCTGTTACAGTTACCTTTTTTACTTGGATTTATGTTTTTACTGAACATTGGTCAATTGTAAGTCGTGCCATTACTTCAACCATAATGCAACCTGAGTATTTTTCTATAAGGAACAAGGTCATGAGTAATTTTCCGACCATCAAAAAAAAAATCCACCCAGGTTGGACAGTTTGTGATGGTCGCAACGTCACCAAAAACTTGTTTCCCATACATTGTCCATGAGCCACATCGTGGCCTTAGCCTAAAGCATACCTATCCGCATAATGTTTTTTACATAGATCAGTAATATATGTGAATATATGTGTTAGGAAATGCCCGTCCCTTTAAGATTACCATGATTACTAGTCTAGCTTCTGGGCGGTTCTGGATTTAGTTGTTGAGCCTATCCCACCTTTCTGTCTTTCTTCCTATCTGATTGAAGGGTGGAGGATTTAAAGCTGGTTTCTTCTGTTTTCTTTGCTTGTGTTTTTCCTTGCTGCATGTATTTGATCGAGCTTCTGACTATACCCTGTACCTTTGACTATTTGGACTTTTTTGGAACTAGACCTCGGCTTGTCTCTGGATTACCCTTTGCTTAATGATTTGGACTTTCTGTTCTCGGCTAGTTTTGACCTCTGCAATCCCGGATATCCCCCAGCTTTGTTAATTGGACTTTCCGTTTACCCTCGAGCTGTCTTGTCATCTTCTCTGCTATTGCCTGCATTGTACCTCTTATCCAACACCGAACTCTGTTAAAGCAACCTGGGTTCTATGCTGCAAAATCCAACCTGCCTTGCGGTGGGCTCTGGCGAAGACCATAGAGCAGACTTAGACTCTGTTGATCAGAGTTGTGACGGATTTGGTGTTGCAGATTTATTTGCACGCTCATTCCTGACAGTCTCCAGCAGCCTTTGGGGAATTGCTCACGTAGCAATTCCATAAACTTCCACCCTGGGAATTGCTCAACCAGTGATTCCATAACAATATGAAAATTTGTAATATATCTTATTAGTCGAAAGCAGAATCTTCCCTTACCTTCCAGCTGCCTGAAGTTCCCCTCTCCCTGCCTGCAGGCTTTCTAAATGTTCAGTAATGTTCTTACGCACCAACAAAAATTTATTGTTAGTGTAAAATAGTAAATAAAAGAGAAGAAAGAGAAAAGAGGAGGGGGATGCAGCTGCAGCTTCTCATTCAATATGTCAGTGAAACAGCTTGAGATAGTGAAGCGAGGGGGGGCAGTTACTCAGAGCACACAGCTGTTATATTACACCAGTAAGAGCCTTTTCTGGGGAAGCGTAAAAGTGAAAAAAACAAATAGGTAATGAAGATATAGTACAAAGATGTAGGATATAACTTGTACGGACTATAGTCAATGTTCCTCAAAGGTGGAGCTTTACTTTAATTGCCACCTCCCCAACAGATTGTGGCCACTTGAGATGGAATCTGTTGCACTAGTAGAAAAAACGAAGTCCCCCAAATAATGAAAAAATAGAAGAAAATAGAATTGTATTTTACACTTTTATTATAATTTATTTTTATTATTATTATTTATTGTTTTTATTCATTGATACTTTGTTAGTAAAAATTGTCTCGCTGGATGTGAAGACGTTTACACTGACTGAAATGTATAGCCCAAGTACTAAGAGGCAGAAGTCACTGCACAGACTGTGCTCACCCATTATCTCAGTATCTGAACTAGCGAGGACATTGCTTTTCTTACAGGTACTGAACACACTGACCTAGAAACCCAGCGATGCCTCATAAAAGTGGAGTATATCTTTTTTTTTATTTTTCTTACATTTTGCAGACAGTTGTGTTTGTGTGTGTAAAATTTTGATAGACCGAAAATTTCCCATAATCTGGCACATCAAAGTCATAAAGATGGCGGATTATCAGAATTTTACTGCGGATAGATTCACCATAGCACTACTTCTTGAATTTAATTAAGTGTCCACCTTGGAACACCATATCATATATAGGGGTTGTCTCATTGCCTCGACGCCCGTCTCCCAAGACCCTTGGCAAACAGATGGTATTACCAAGGAAAGATTCATTCAGTTATTTATTTTCCCTGCAGCGGATAATGACACAAAGCTCCAAATCTCCTGCTTTGCTTCATTCAGTGATAAGAGTTGAATGATACAATGAATACTCAGTACTCTATGGGAGCTATATCAATCTTTATGCAGTGAGCTCCCTCTATTGGCGGCTATGGGTAACCAAATTATTATTATTTCTATCACTAGGGGCCTGAAATCAGTGGCGTGAGCTGCCTCTATTACAGGGTAGATCTCTGTGAGAGTGAGAGAGAGAGTGAGACACAGGAGATAGATATATAGATAGATAGATAGATAGATAGATAGATAGATAGATAGATAGATAGATAGATAGATAGATAGATAGATAGATAGATAGATAGATAGATAGATAGATAGATAGATAGATAGATAGATAGATCACAGAGTACAATTAAATTGGTAAATTGGACAAGTTGCTACTATTAATTATGTATGTAAAATTAAAATAAATTATTTACATAAAGATAATATATACAGTATATTGTTTTGTAGGGGGAGGCATTAATAGGTGGGGGTGTCCCGGTTTGTTGATGTCTACCAAGCATTTTGCTCCAGGAGTTTATAAATCTTTGTAGGTTGGCGGAGAGGTGGACGTGCCGCACTTGTATTTCGTATGAGGACACATCGAGTATTTGTAAAAATGTAATGAAACTATTTAGATAAATGATTGTAAAATGTAACATAGTCTCACATTCGCAATAATGGTTCAATTAAAGGGATAATGGAAAGTTAAAGATAATCTACTGTTCCCTGTTATCAACCATGTCAGGCTGCCTGTAGTGTTCTTCAATGGGGTGACTGACAGTAAATCCTTAGATATCTCACATATCTCCAGTGCTGAGAACTCCCATACACATCTATGAATTATATGACTGGATTATGATGTTTATAAGCAGCTGACCTAGAGGTGGAGGACCCTTAACAAAAGGGGCGACTACAAAGTAAACATCTTATAAGACGCCATATCCAGAGGCTGAATGAATGAGGAGGCTGTGGAGGAAGACGGTGCTCATTTCCTCCGCAGTGACAGTGTATAGACATTCACATCCTGGAGAATAATAAACAGAGACAAGACTCACCATTTCTTCCACGGTGGCAGGACCCTTAGATCTCAACCGGAGGGTCTCTCGTCCGGTGGAAATTTTACCTTCTGTTGTTTTTCCACCTTTTGATCTTGGCTCAATCATTTCTGGCAAAACAAAGAATATGAGAATTATTTTAGAAGTTGTGACTACGCTAAAGACAAGACTGTAACAAGATTTAATTTTGCAGGGGGCAGCTAGGAAGAGACTGGTGGGTCATGTGCCCCCCGTGCTGGATGCCAGGATGGGTTCCAACAAGCCATTCTACCTTGGCCAGGATATTTCGATAAAAGGCTAGGACACAGAATTGAACCTTTGCTACGGGTGGCGAAAAGCCTAACTATGACTTTTTAGATATCCTTTTTGTAAAAGGCCTGGACACGTTTACTGCCTCTTTAAAAAGAATGTCCACCTTTTTACACCATGTTTAATTTTTAAATATATGTTTAAGGTGGCCAGAGCTCCATTTTCCGGACACAGAGCTCTAAAAATCCCCTGCATTGACATTAATGACAAAATTCTAGTTTCTTGTAGTCACCACTAGGGGGAGCTTAGGAGATTACCGGATACTGTTTTATTACACGGGCAGTATGCAGTAAGCGTTTAAGCTCCCCCTAGTGGTGGTTGTAGATGGATAGAATGATATTATTTAACTCTATGGCTATGCAAGGGATTGGGAGCTCTCTCTTAGAAAAACGGAGCTCCGACTGCTAAGAAGATACTCTAAGAAATTAATCAGCACAGAATGTTGGACATAAAAAAAAATATGATGATAATATATGGAAATTTACTTTTAGGGGTTTATAAACAGGCCTAGGCCTCTCACCTGCATTGTTGGTTGGTATAATGTTTCCTCGTAGTTTAAATTTACTTTAAAAATAAATTATTCTAAAATCAAACGTTAAAGAGGATGTTCAGGGTTAAAAAAAACATGGCTGCTTTTTTCCAAAACAGCACCACACCATCTACAGTTTGTGTGTGGTATTACATCTCAACCCCATTCACTTCAATGGTGCTAAGCTGCCATAACCAATGGACAGGTGTGTCGCTATTTGTGAGGAAAAAAGCTGCTATGTTTTTCCAATCCTGTACAACCGCTTTTACCCAGAAATAACCATATCGGTAGCTAAAGTGGAAAACTTAATGGTAGTTTAGGATATCTAATAATTTGTAGTAAAACGTGTGCTTGCGTTCCGTCAATTTCCTACACAACAAAAAATATAAAGTTTCAAGGGAGGGTCAGGTGTCTCACCTACAGTCTATGGCCAGCTTTACTTGTAATTCTACCTATAACCACTAGGTGGCAGTAATCTACACTATATATTTTTGTATCGTACACTAGGGCAGGATTCATACATGCACAGGAGGCAAAATGTAATGTGCCACCTCCTAAAAAGTAATAGAGGAAGCGGATTGAATGAACCTGAGTTTTACATTGTTTATAAAGTGCCTCATGACTCGTGACCACAACGACAGGTGTAATAACAGAGCGCAGGTTGTTGCATGTTGTTGGGTCACCCACATTGTGCCAGGGCCAAGTACAGATGGAGTCGTGTAGAACGTGTGATTGGAGATCTGAGGCTTTATCTATTCCCGTAAAGTGGGAATTTACAGGAACACAATATGATTGATTTGATTGTATTTCTACTATATTAAGAAACGCAGGACATGCTGTAAGGATTAAATATTGTGAAATTTCCGACCTCTGGAAACATCTTTAACAAATATGTCTAGTGATGTGGCAAGTGATTATTACCAAGGAAGAAGTCCAAATATATCAAACATGGAAGATTCAGGGTTGGAAGGTTAGAAGAAGATAGAACTTTTATAAACAGGAACTTTCTTATAGTCAGAGGCTGAAAAGCCACACAGAACTAAAACTTCCCACTGCTGAGGGTTTGCTACATTTGTATCCTCTGTGAGGTAAACAGCTTGGAATCCAGACTGATACAATGCAGCAAAATCAGGAACAGAGAGAAGGAGAGATGAGTTCTGATGATGTTTTTAGCTCACAGAGGATTGTCTAAAAATGGATACAATTGTAGCAAACTCTCAGCTGTGAGAAGTGTTAGGGTATGTTCACACAGAGTAAATTTGAGGCAGAAAAATCCCACATGGAATCTAAATCTAAAACAGATGTGTTTTTGAAGCAGTTTTTACATTTTGTTTTTTTTAACAGTTTATTTGAGGCTTTTTGGTTTCATGGCACGGTTTTGACCGTTTGACTTAATTGGAAAAATGTCAAGGCGGAATAACTACCGTTTCTGTCTCTAAGAACTGACAAAGCACTTTCTTCAGCGCCGCTGTTTTGAAAACCGCGTAGAAAAATGCCACCCTATGTGAACAACGGGGCGGTTTCCCATTGAAATTAATGGGACGCTTTTGTAGGCGTTTTCACACTGATTTTGGGGTGGTTTCCGTGGCGGAATCTGCCTGAAAAAATCAGTGTGTATAAGGCCTTAAATCCTGCTGGGTTTTCAGATTGTGGATGAAAACAAGAATGTCTCCATTCACTGGCAGCCAGCAGATATGTTGAAAATTGTGAGGAATTGAAACACAACATATACTAGAAAGGTAGAATATTTTTTCTTAATTCAGTGATTAAAGGGACACTCCAGTTAAAACTAAACTTTCCCATGTGCTCCATTATGTATTCCATGTGTCCGTCTCTCACCTGTTATTTATCTCTATATATCTGACAGGGACGGTTGCTTAGCAGCAGTGTGGATCAGGCTCGGTGACACGCTTTCTCTACTTGAGTCTATGGAGATTTATGCGTCACCCATCACAGGCTTCAGCAGTTCCTGTACCACATTAGTATTACACAGGGGGAACAGAAACTTCTATCATCTGCCACCACTCATACTTAGACAGGATCCTGTCACACAGGTGGAGAAGAACATAGTGCAGCCTCCCTGTCTGTATACTTATGGTTTCTCAACTTATTTAGGAGAATATAGAGAGAATGATAATCACAGTGTCCCCCAGCATGCAAAAATGGTATGGTCTTTAGCTGGTCATGTGATGCTCTGCTGAAGCATCATGGGATTGATAGCAAAGCAGAGAGGAAGAGAAAGCTGGGGAAATCTAAGAATCAAGATGGAGGCTTTTTTAAAGTACAGACAAGGCAGCAGTTCAAAAAGTAAGTACAGTATATATAAAAGTGTAGAGTGTGGTATACAGTCAGGTGGGGGTGCAGACATGGAAAGTTGTGTTTCCACTGGAGGTCTTCTGTAAAGGGGATTTTGGAACTATTATATTGAAGGCCTACCATTAGGATAGATCATCAATATTTAATCTGTGGTAGCCCGACATCTGGCATCTCCACCGATTCGCTGAATGTAGGGGCCATGCTGCTCCAGTGAGTGCTGCATCTCCTTGAATGTTCACCCAGACAGGGCACCATAGTGAATTCAAGTGAATGGGACTGAGTTGCAGTACTAGACACAGCCACAACTGTGTGCATTGTGCTGTGCCTGAAGGGGGCCCTTTATTCCGCGGATCGACGGAGGTGCCAGGAGTTGGACCCCCATTATTCTAAGGTTCAGCCATCAATATTAAAGTAATTCCACAATATATTCCAGTTCACTTGTAACTAATAAGAGCTACAGTATAAATAATTATCAGGTGACCGTTCCAATGTAACATTACCATAGGACAAATATTATGAAGCGGTTTCCAATAAAGACCGGTAGATTAGAAGAGTATGGCTGCTTTCTTTCAGAACAGCGCCACACCTGTCAATGGGTTGTGTCTGGTATTGCAGCTCAGCTCCATTAGAATGAATGGGATTGAGCTGCAATACCATACACAACATGTGAACAAATGTGGCGCTGTTTTTGAAAGAAATCAGCTGAGGGTTTCTAGTCCTGGAGTCCCCTTTAAAGGTTCAGTAGATAAGATGTATAGCCCCCATAATGCTGTCATATAATAAATAGGGCACTATCATAGCGCGAACCTGACTGTAGAAATCAATACAGGAAAGCTGAGATGTGATTGGAATAAAGCCGACATATGTAATAATTATTACAACTAGTACGGCCCGGGGGCGCAGAATCGTCACATGGTCAGGTCTTTCAAATCCTTCCACAGAACAGGGCTACAAAGTCTTATAAGGAAGCGGGCAGCGTGCCCCTGGCAAACACATTTTTGTCGTTGCGAAACCACCCATGAAGAATAAAGTAACCGTATCGTGCTCAGCAGCCCCAGCATAACCTCTTATATGTCAGTGCAATAACAAGTCAGGAAGCGAATGGGAATATTTTAGTACTGAACTCTGCAATTTTTGTAAAAAACTGAACATTTACAAGAATTTTATGTTTTTTTTTTATTTCTTTGCTTTTATTTTTTACTTTATGCTTTAATTAATTTTACTTCTTTACAACGAATATTATCAATAGCTCGATTTGTGTACTGTCAAACTTCTCCACCCCTAAACTGCTCCGCTCATTTTATTCTTGAGCTTAAAGGGGATGTATACATTTGCAACTCATTTTTTTATTATTATTGTTGTTCCAATTCATCGAAAATAAAAAATAAAACAACTTTGCAAATGGTCTGGATTAAAAATCTCCTACCGTTTGGTGTATACAGCTCCTATGCAAACAAACAACATTATTACAATAGATCACACTGTGTGATAAATTTGGCGCCACCCACTAGACACTTTCTCTTCCTTATGCCACCCCTTGGCTGTCGTGCCTTACACCGGTAAAAAAACAATATATCTGGTGCATTTTGCAGCTCCCCTTATCCATACCCCTTTACCTAGACACTTGAAATCTGTCAAGAAAAGTGCACAAAATATCTAAAACACATAATAAATTTGGCGCGTACCATGTATGCCACTTTTTTTGCCGCAATTTCTGCCAGAATTCTGACGCATTTTGCTTAATAAATCTTCCCAGTGTATCAGTTTTATCTGGAGTGTTCCTTTAAGATGCAAGACGAATAGTAGCGTCCTGTATCCACTGACATGACTCGCGGAACTGTTCACATCACGATAAATGAGGTTCTTAGCCGCTTCCAGCTGTCCCTTCATTTCTCAGCATTCTGTAAGTGTCCGGTATCATTTTCCTGGACTCCCACAGACAGTGATTTAAGCCTCTGTCTCCCCAGAAGAGCGGAAATCAGAATTTCAAACCATCCACAATTTTAAAAGCATCATAACCATTTTCATATGTCCAGTCCCAAAAAATTGATGGCCTGTCCTCAGAATAGGCCATCAATATTTGATCAGTCGGGGTCCGACTCCCGGCATCCCGCAGATCGGCTCTTTTGAAGGGGCCGCAGGGCTCATACGAGCGCTGCTTCATCTTCATTTACTGCTCACACTGTGAATCGCCAACACGCCCCTAGTGGCGGTTCAACGTATTACATCCAAAGATTCAGTTCAATGGGAGAAGGCTGCAATACTGTGAACCAACGCCATAAGACCCTGTTCACACAGAGTTTATTTTCTGGCAGAAAAATCTGCCTGCACTCTCTATGCCGCTTTTGCCTTCGACATAGGATTTGATTTTTGCGGGACAAGTTGTATTTTATAATGGCACCATTTTGGGGTACGTATAATTTATTGATTAACTTTTATTCATATGAGGTGGTAATGGATTAAAATAACAATACCGCCATAGTATTTTGTCAGTTTGTTACGCCATTCACCATATATAAATAAGGCCTTGTTTACACGGCGCGTATGTGACGCGTTTATCGCGCTGAGAAACGCTGAGAAACGCATCAAAAACGCATGCTTTAAATGGGAAAACGCATTGTAGTGCATATGACGCAGTTTTTTTTCACGCTCGTGTTTAAAAAATGTGTAGTGTAAAAAAGAAGTCAGGTCAATTCTTGACGAGTAAAACTTGCTGAAAATGCGCATTATTCCCATAGTCAACGGGAGTTCTAATTACGCGCCAAAAAACGCACCAAAAACATGCACAAAACGCGTCAAAAACACGTTAAAAAAAAGCCTGTATTTACACGTCTGGTTTTTTTAAACGCCGTGTGAACAAAGCCTAATAAGATAACGTTATTCTACAAGTTGTTAAGGTTTACGGCGATACCAAATATGTTCCGTTTTTTTATGTTCTCGCACAATAAAAGCGCCCTGATGGGCTGACACACGGAGCCGCTAACGCTTTCAAACCACTTAGAGATACACAGCAACCTTGATTGCGCAACATCAGGTCACACAAAAAACGTTTGCGATTTCTGTGCGACTTCGTCTCACGACTATTTGCAATTTGGAAATTTTGACATCCAAAGGACACCCCCAAAAAAAAACGTCACTGACATGTCGCAAACGAGTCACAGCAGCAACTTACGTTACACTCTATACAGGCAAAATGAAGTGTGACTTGTAATCAGGAGGTTTGGATTATTTGCGACTGTCATGTCACATGTCGTAACACAACTACATTCACAATCATTACTTTCGCATTGCGATATTGCGATATTCATATGACACTACCAAAGTCGCCGTGCCGCTCTAGCCTTAGAGGCCGCAATTGGCCGTGTCTTCTAAGGGGTTAAACAGCAATGATTGGAGTTATCAGCGGCATGTCAGATGTACAATACGGCTGAATCTCACCGCTGCGGGCACCGCTCCTGTACCCCAGACATCACTGTACGTACTTTGCTGCGCCGGAAGGGGGTCAAACAAGAGGAGAATTCAAAGATTTATTTTTACTAGTAATTTTTTTCCCGATTTTCGGATGAAATCCCTTTTAATGACTGACATTGGCAATGAGTAAGAATCAGGGTGCCACACGGGAGCTTTAAATCGCCTATGAATAGTATAAAACGTCCCGGTAACATTGCTGTCATTGTAAGAACAGGTACTAATTGAATTTACATTCATGCAGAAAGGAAACGCTGCTACCGCCATGTACTCCGCAAATGCCAACACTGATCTAATTAAACAGGAATCTCATGCAGCAAATAACGAAGGGTGAACATTAGTGTATTAGCAGAATGTTACATTGTTCCCCTGTTACTAGATTCTATTTATCAAAACATGCCCTTTATGTTACTTGTTCAGTTTCTAAATCAGACAAATCCCCTCTAATAAACACAGGAGCTGGCGCTAATTGGCAGCGAATGTTGTTCTGTGCGCCACAAACTCATCCAAGAAATCCAAGCGTTTACCGCAAGCTTACAGCTCCACCTAGTGGACAAAATGCAAAATAGCAGTCCAGAAAAAAAAGTGTTTTTGTTTTTTTTTCTGATAACGCCTGTAAAGATATTTTTTATTTGTCAAGGACATAAAAAAGAGGAAGATGAAAGATTGCAAGAAGATAGAGGTGATAGGTGATTAACGCCCTGTGCACACATGTGCCATTTTAGCACGCACGTTTTTAGATGAAAAGATTGCTTTTATATGTTTTTGTTTTTTTACATTAATGTCATTAATTAAAGTGTAACAAAACGTTCGATAAACTTCTGACATGTCATAGGGACATGTCAGAAGTTTGTATTGGTGGGGGGTCCGAGCACTGAGACCCCCAGCAATCGCTAAAACGAAGCAGCTGAAGCGTTCGTGTGAGCGCTCAGCCGCTTCGTGTCTGTTCGGCTTTTTCCGCAAATCAATGTATCGGAGTACGGGCTCAATAGAAAGTCTATGAGCCCGTACTCCGATACATCGACTTTCCGGAAAAAAACACAGAAGAGAAACGAAGCAGCTGAGCGCTCACACGAACGCTTCTGCTGCTTCGTTTTAGCGACATGTCCCTATGAACGTTTAGTTATCCTTTGAGGCTATGTTCACAGACTGTGTTTTTTTCGGGGCGTAAATGCCTCGAAAAGAAAAACAAGTGAAAAAACGGAAGCTGAACGCCTCCAAACATCTGCCCATTTATTTCAATGGGAAAAACAACGTTTGGTTCAGACGGCATTTTTTACGCGGCCGTTTGAAAAAACAGCGCATAAAAAAAAGGCCCTGTAAAAAGAAGTGCATGTCACTTCTTGAGCCGTTTTTGGAGCCGTTTTTCATTGTGTCAATAGAAAAACAGCTGCAAAAACAGCTCCAAAAAAACAGCTCCAAAAACAGCTCCAAAAAACAACTCCAAAAAACACATCAAAAAAACGTTTGATGCTTTAAAAACGGCTGAAAATCAGAGGCTGTTTTCCCTTTGAAACAGCTCCGTATTTTACAGCAGTTTTTACTTTAGCGTGTGATAGCCTCAGCCTTCTATGAGCAGAGCGTCAAACCAAATACTTAGTGAAGAACTTATTGCCATGTCCTGTAATCCGGCATTAAAATAACTTTATAGTTGCTGGATTGTGAGGCTGCGTCCACGCATAGCAGAAAAAATCTGCCGCGAATCCGCATGTGTTACGTGTGGATATTAGTGTGGATTTTGCTGTGGATTCAGCGTGGATTTCACTCCCACATTGAAAACTTGGAAATTTGCATTAAACGTCAGTAACAGAATGAATATGCTCCAATTTCCGTGCAGAAAATGTTCCACAGCATGTAGATGTGATTTGTTAAATTCTCCTCCACATCGCTGGTACTGTAATCCACTGCGGATTTCTCATGCGCAAATCCACACAGAAAATCTGCAGCATTTCCGTCCCGTGTCATGGGGGTCTATATTCAAGGGGTGAAATCTCCAGTGGAAATCCGCAGAATGACTTCAATTCCGTGTATATTTTTGTGAGTATAAGGATTTTATTTTATCCATAGCGGTAAATCCGCACTGCACCATTTGGTGCGGATTTCCCTGCGGCTTCCTACGGCTATGTTCACACGCTAAACAAAAAACGGCTGTAAAATACAAGGGAAAACAGCCTGTGATTTTCGGCCGCTATTTAAGCATCGAGTGTTTTTTGATGCGTTTTTTACGGCCGTTTTTAGAGCTGTTTTTCTATTGACACAATGAAAAACGGCTCCAAAAACGGCTCAAGAAGTGACACGCTGCTTCTTTTTTACGGGGCGTATTTTTAACCAGCCATTTTTCCCATTGAAATCAATGGGCAGATGTTTGGAGGCGTTCAGCTTCCGTATTTTCAGCCGTTTTTCGGGGCGTTTACGGCCTGAAAAACGGCTGAAAATAAGCCGTGTGAACATACCCTTAAACTGAATATAGCATTTTAAAATATGTACCCAAATTTACCCAATTTGGGTCAATAAACTGGACTACGTTTTCCACAACTTGGAGCTGGCGCAGATTTCCGCTATAATTGACGCCAGTTTCTGGCATAAATTATAGTCAATTTGTCGGGACATGGCAGCCTCCCCTTTCAACTAAGCTCCACCCACTCTTTATGAAATTGCCGTGAGCGACGTAAACGGCACAAAAGTCGCAATTTTCACCGGAAATTGGGACTTCTGAGCCGTTTAATCAATAAATTCCTCCATTAGTATCTATTAGTGTTTATTCCATAAAACCCCTGATAGTGTTATAATCACACAGTAATGCATGGAGGATGCGGTATGAGCAGCGCGCCTGGCGATCCAGTGACTGCTCTGGCATCGTTTACCCCCTGCCCAGTGACTTGTGGCGTTTCGTCTCCGCACGCCTAGGACATGGCTCTTGTGCAGTGATCAGCCCTCGTCGTACTGTTGTTTTTCTGAACTTTGATCTTGGTGTGTTTCACCCCCGTCCTCCTGAGAACCTGACTCCCTCCACACTTATCAGGCACATACACTTTTCAGTATCTTTTCTATCCATTTCCCTTCTCGTCTTTCTTCAGGGATCATCTTACTGGTTACTCTGCTCACCAAATGTATGTTGTTCCCTCCAACAACAGCAGAAAACCCAAGACCTGTCCCCCCCCCAGGCACAGCAATGGGCTTGGGAAGGGTGTAGCCCACCGGCTGCTGTCGAACTACAAGTCCCAGCATCATAGTGTTTACAAGGCAATAGCTGTAGGAGCGTTGAGGCCTCATTCACACGACCGTATTTTTGCGGCCGCAATTCATCCGCATTTTTGCGGATAAATTGCTGAGCCATTATTTTCTATGGCCCCGTGCACACGACCATGATTTACACGGATCGGTGCAGGGGCCGCAATTGCGGACCGCCAAAACTCAGGACAAGTCATTTTACAGTCCGCAATTGCATTCCAGTCCGGATAACACACGAATGCGCAGCAAGGTTTTTCACGGTTCGGTGGACCGCTACGGACCCGTGGATTTGCGGATCGCAAAACCAATGCAGTCGTTTGCATGTGGCCTTAGAGAATTGGTGGTCAAACTGCAACATTATGGGGGCCTCACGTTACTTTTAATGCCATGTGTCCCCTGTTTGCCGTTTCCAGCAGATCCTATATGTATACAATGTGTATAGTGGAAAAACGTATGTAATAATGCCGAGGATGCCCGCTCGAAACAAAACAGACAGACGCAAAATCATTACAAACTCTACAGATTTAGGAGGTTTAGTGACCATGGGTCATATTGCCCCATGGCAGACGTTTGCCCTTCACTTTTTTCAAGAATACTGTGGCTTTGCAACTTCTGGGGAACTACAAGTCCAAGCATAACAGTTTAGATACATTATGAGGTGTTGGTAGGCAATAGATACCTTAGAGACCAGTTTATATCCCCAAAAAGAGCCAGTCTTAGAGGTGATCGCCCTGTACAGTCACACGGGGCACATCAGCCACCTGAAGGCTTGGCTAAGGGTATGTTCACACGACAGCGTCCGTAACGGCTGAAATTACGGGGATGTTTCCGCTTGAAAACATCCCCGTAATTTCAGCCGTAACGGCATGTGCAGGCGCTTGAATGCCGCGTCCATTACGGACGTAATTGGCGCTGCTATTCATTGGAGTCAATGAATAACGGCTCCAATTACGGCCAAAGAAGTGACAGGTCACATCTTTGACGCGGGCGTCTATTTACGCGCCGTCATTTGTCATTTGGCGCGTAAATATACGCCTCGTGTGAACAGACAAACGTCTGCCCATTGCTTTCAATGGGCAGATGTTTGTCAACGCTATTGAGGCGCTATTTTCGGACGTAATTCGGGGCAAAAACGCCCGAATTACGTCCGTAATTAGTGCGTGTGAACATACCCTAAATCTCAAAGGGGTTCTAAAAAATTTTATTAGAGCAGGAGATGGTATCAAATAATCACGTAACTGGCTGCAGCTGCACGTGACCAATGAACAGCACGAGACCTCTGCAGGGGCTTCCAGGTTGGGGGAGATTGGGGCGGAGAGGGAAGGCATTTTTAGGTAGTGAGTACCTGGTTATTATTTTATACCATCCCCTGCACTAATAAATGCTTTTACGTTAGATAACCCCATTAGAGTTGTTTGCAGGCAGGAAAAAATCTGCCTCAGAATTCCTCCAGGAATTTTGAGGCAGATTTTGAACTGCCTGCACTTTTTCTCTGAGTTTTCTGGCAGCGTTTTTCGCCTGCGGCCAATGAAGCTTAAACAAGAGCCACGGGCAAAAAAAAACCGCTCAGAAGCAAACCCTGCATGTTTTTTCTGTCGTCCCCGTCCCGTCCCCCCGTTGATTTCAATGGGAGGTCAGAGACGGAAGCCGCAGCTAGAAAAAAAAACGCCTCTGCCTCCCATGGAAATCAATGGCGGGCGATTTCGGCCATTCTTTTCAGACTCGCAGGTATTTACTCAATAGGTAATAAATTACTAATCGCTGGTTCACTAGAATGGGGGTCCTGTACCCCCATTCCTCCTCACTGCACCCCACGAGGAGGAGCTTGAATGGAGTGCAGGACAAGTATACTCGTGCTCTGCTCCATTTAAGCTCCTCCTCCCTCTAGTGATCGTGGGGACCTCTGCGATCAGACATTTATCGCCTATCCTGTTGAAGTCAGTAGAGGTGACAGGTCGTCTTTAAATGACAAACTCAGTTCTGCTAATTCTGTGCAAGTCTATATAGGTCCTATTCTCTCGTCACCAGCTCACCCCCTGCTACTGGAACAAAATCAAAACACATAAAATCCTCCCCAACAGCTCCACAATCATAGCAGCGGACGCACACATTGTCGTCATCTGGATCTGCAAACTACTTTCCCTTACTTGGCAATATCCCCGGCCTACATAATACTCCTGATGTGTTACTACTCCTGAGTCAGACCCCACGTGTCAGTGACAGGAGTCTTATTCTGTGGAGGAGAAGGGAAAGTGTGTCCAGGACCTCTGGCTGGGACCATTGTGTATTACACGTACTGATAACTGGTAACCACCGCCAGTTTGCATAAATTATTTCTGGGATGTATAGTAAGCAGAGCACATTTTTAATATACCTTCTAAATAACTAATTGTTTTTGTTTATTGTTCAGTTCATTTTTTACTCTTTGCTGTGTTGAAAAAAATGAACTGTTTCTACCTGGAAACCATCAACATGCAGGACGGCTACTGTTGATGGATCCAAATCTGGCTGTGTTTTAATTCAATTGATGTTTTTTGTGAAGATCCAAGATTGCTCTGCTCAGTAACATATAAATCATTAATATCCATATAGTCCAATTAAGATATGAGCATCTAATACTTTGGTATTGGGTACTCATATGTTAATGATCTGGATGCTAGGGGTTACAAATGTGTTAATGAACCAATCAGATTCATAGGTCAATCAAAGAACTATACCATTGGGCATTCACAGTTACGTTTAATTTACATAGGTATACAGTTTGTGTAAATGTATATTTTTGGCCAAAAATTAAGGATTTTAGCATGAAATAAACAGCATGTACGATGGCCTGTCATACACCTGTGTAAATAACACATAATAAGAAGAACATATCTACAAACAGCAGCTTGTTGACAGTTTCCAGGTATTAATAAGCAATATTACAACCAGTAAAAATTCTGTTGGATAAAACATTCTTCCTATTATTGCTTCTCCGAGTGACAAACACAATGTAAAATGCAGAACTCACCGAATGCTTTTAAGGGCTCTATTAATTTCAGGGTGAACGTCTTATCTTTCTCCAGCTCTTTTAACATCTTGGCAACTTCATAATGGCGTGACCCTACTATGTTCTTCCCGTTAATGGACTCGATGTGGTCTCCAACGTTTATTACTTTTACTTTGTCAATGATGCTGTCCTCTTTAATACGCTGCAAAGGGAAAATATAAAATTATTTAAATCAGAATAATTCCACTTAAAGAGGCACTCCACCTAAAGGTATCTTTAAAGTGTAGCTAAACGTTTGACAAACTTCTGACATGTCATAGTGACATGTCAGAAGTTTGGATTGGTGGGGGTCCGAGCACTGAGACCCCCACCAATCGCTAAAACGGAGCAGCTGAAGCGCTCGTGTCTGGTTTTTTTTCCATATTCTGAAAACCATAACATTTTTATTTTTTCATCGATTGAGCGGTGTTAGGGCTTATTTTTTGCGGCATGAGCTGTGGTTTTTATAGGTACTATTTTTTGGAACATACAACTTTTTGATCACTTTTTATTAAAAACAGATTTCACCTCTAAGGTGACCAAAAGCAGAGATTCTGGCGTTTTTATATATTTTTTTCTTTTTACGGCGTTCACCGCGCGCATTAAATAATGATATATTGTAATAGTTCGGACCTTTATGGATGTAGCGATACCAATTTTGTTTTTTTGTTGTTTTTTTTTTTTTACATAACTTTTTTAACTTTTAATTATTATTTTTTTTTTAAATTCACTACTAAAAACTATATTTAACTGTTTCTTACACAATCTATTAGTCCCCCTAGGGGACTTGAACCAGCAACATGGTCATTTTTCTCTGTTAAGCCACAGGCAGGGCTTAACAGAAGCAGAGTGAAGGCAGACCTGGGGAACTTCATTCAGTTCCTGGGCTGCCATGACAACTCGATCACGTTCTGGGGCCGCCAATGAGCTGTCGGAGGGGGGCGCCCCCTCTCTAATGCAAAATATTTTTCAAAGGTGTACATAGCCTTTAAGCTTCCTTTTTGGCTGCAGATCTGTATGTAATCTACAGCAGAATCACCAACAGGACTTAATTACGGATTTCTTCTTCCCCATTGAATTCAATACGGAAAATCTGCAACAAATCCATGCACTTTCCACAGCAGAAATTGTCGTGCTGCGGACTTAAAAATCTGCATTTTTGCTGTAATGGCAGGAAGGAGGTGAAGGGAAAGTGAGCCCTAATCTACCCACCGCCCTGTCCCTGCCTACTTGCAACGACCCGCCCTAGGCGACGGGGTACAACTGGGCGACGGTCCCTACGCTGTCTAAGTGCACGGGAGAACAAACAGGGAACACTCAAGGGAAGGGGCAGTAACCCACAGAACGCCGTGAGGAAACGGAGCAGTGAACGAATAGTCAGGACCAGGATGAAGTGGAGTATACCAATGTGAGCACGGAGAAGGAAGCAAGCCAGGGGCAAAGCGAAGCAGGTAAAGCGGAACTGCAGCAAGGCAGAAGCACGGCAGAAGCAGGCTGGAGCAAGCAGCAGTGGGGCCAGGAATCCAGAAGAATTACAAGCACTGAGGAAGAGAACACGGCAGGTAATAAAGGACAGGGGGCGGAGCTAACTCCGACTGACCAGGCCGCGATAGGCTCTCCCACTCCTGAGCCTGCCACCCTGGTTGGTGGGAGACGGTGTCAGTCTAACAGGTCTGGCCTCAGGTGTGGATTGATTAATCCCAGGAGTATACCTAGACGTAGTACCTGGCAGATCCCTAAGATTTGCCCGGAAATTTTCCTGCAGCGTGTGGATGAGATTTGTTTAAATCTTATCGGCTTCGCTACTACTCTATTCCGCTACGGATTTTCCTTCTGCAAATGTGGATGGGAACCACATTCAAGGACTGTAAGAATAAACACAGAAGCCAAGTTTATGCAAATACCTACAAAGTTATAAGGTCGCACAGAACAGAGAATCACTTTTTTTGTCCATATAATTAGTGGGAATTCCTCTGGCCGCACCAGTCCTGTATTTATAGACTGTGAATCAGCGCCGCGCTCTAAAAATACCCCCAGAGTGTTACTGTAACAGCGAGAGAGAGGCCTGAACAGATTATAAACTGTATATCTGACAATCTCCGGAGCGTTTCACGTCACTTCTCTATATGGAATACCCACACCTCTATCTAACGCGTGAAGCTGCTGCCCAATCCTAATCCTCTTCTTTTTAATATGTTTATTAATGACCTTGTAGAGGGTTTACAGAATATAATGTCAGTATTTGAGGATGATACTAAACTCTGTAAAGTAATCAACACAGAGGAGGATAATGTAATGTTACAGAGGGATTTGGTGAAGCTGGAGGATTGGGCAGAGCAATAGCAAATTAAGTTTAATGTGGATAAATGTAAGGTTACAATTTTACAATTATGCATTAAATGGTAAAACACTGAGTAAAATTGTTACTTAAAGAGGCTCTGTCACCACATTATAAGTGCCCTATCTCCTACATAAGGAGATTGGCGCTGTAATGTAGGTGACAGTAATGCTTTTAATTTTAAAAAACGATCTTTTTTCACAACGTTAGGAGCGATTTTGGTTTATGCTAATGAGCTTTCTTAATGCCCAAGTGGGCGTACTTTTACTTTCGACCAAGTGGGCGTTGTACAGAGGAGTGCATGACGCTGACCAATCGGCATCATGCACTCCTCTCCATTCATTTACACTGCACTAGCGATATAGATATATCACTATGTGCAGCCTCATACACAAACACTAACATTACTACAGTGTCCTGATAATGAATACACATGACCATCCAGCCTGGACGTCATGTGTACTCAGAATCCTGACACTTCTGAATCTTTTCTGTGAGATTCCAGCAACGGATACGAAATCTCGCGATATTACGAGGTAAACGATCTCCTTATGTGGTGACAGAGTCTCTTTAAAAAGATTTGGGGATATTGGTGTACAGTAAAGTTAACTTTAGCAACCTGTGCTAGGCGGCTGCTGCCAAGGCAAATAAAATCATGGGATGCATCAAAAGCGGCATGACCAGAACATAGTTTTGCCTCTATACAAATCACTAGTCAGATCACAAATGGAATATTATCTATAATTTTGGGCACCTGTGTATAAGAAGGACATGGCTGAACTAGATAGAACGGGTGCAAAGGATGGCCACCAAGGTAACTAAGACAATGTGTGAATTGTAGTAAGGAAGCTGTGATCTGATTGGTCGGGTTTTCCTTTGCGCCACTTTTTATTACTCCCCCGACATGTTTTTCTGGTGAACAATGTTTGCCGTCTGCGTGGCAGCTTCACATGTCTACAGCTGTGAAAAATTGTATTACAACCTCATTAATAAACCAAAGATGCACTAACAGGGTCTTATGAAAGAGAAATCCCCCATGACAAAGGAATCCCGGGACTGTCTGTCCACACGGGAATCTCAGCCCTGATTTCCTATTTACCTCTCATGACAGATCAGTCAGAATGTGCGGAGGTGTGTGTTACCAGGCCTATCTGCACGCCGGTATCCATGACCTCGCCGCTCGCCCCTATCACCGCAAAAGATAGCTTTCAGAAATATTATACCACTTGTAGAGACATGTCAGCTCTCCCACTTTTACTAGTCATCCTATTTTTAGCCTCCCTCTAGCTTCTACCCAGTTCCCGGGGAGGAAAGCTAAAAATAGGACACAGCATAAAATAAAAAAATGGCCTGTATACTTACCCTCCTCGCTCCTGACTCTTGTTCAGCTGCGGCGCGCACATCGTCCTGATACTGGATTGCGTTAAGACCAAGTGCAGCGGTGCCCAAAGCGGAATAGGAGCCAGGATCAAGGAGGATAAGTATATAGTCTGGTCTGGGGTCTGAATACTTTTGAATTTTCTTTTTATCTGATGTGAAATTATTATAGGGGGTCTGAGGTCTGAATATATTTAGGGGTCTGGTCTGGTATCTAATATTATAGGGGGTCTAAATATTTTTAGGGGGTCTGGGATCTCTGATATTAAAGGGGCTGTCTCACAAAAATATATGCCATAGGATATGCCTTAAATGTCTGATAGATGCGGGTCCCACCTTTGGTACCTACACCGTTCTTAAAAACTTATTAATCTATCTATCTATCTATCTATCTATCTATCTATCTCTTCATATCTATCTATCTATCTATCTATCTATCTATCTATCTATCTATCTATCTATCTATCTCATATCTATCTATCTATCTATCTCATATCTATCTCATATCTATCTATCTATCTATCTACCTACCTATCTATCTCATATCTATCTATCTATCTCATATCTATCTATCTACCTATCTCATATCTATCTTTATCTGTCTATATTTATCTGACTATCTATCTATCTACTGTATCTATCTGTCTATCATCTATATTTTTATCTATTTATGTATCCTCGATGACACTTCCACTTCCGATTTCATTCACTAGCATTGTAGCATGTATTAGTAGATGGGTTTCTCTGGTTTGACTAATAGCCTGGGTCATGTATCAAGGCTCTATAAAAGGTCGGACATTGATTACAGGGTAGTCACCTATAGGCGACTCTAGAGAGACAGGTAATATCCTCCTGAAGAAAACTGATTTTGCATATTAGTAAATATACTAGCAGCCGACAATAGCCAATATCCATTTTATTACATTTACTCAGGTCAAAAAGCAATTGACGTACATAATATTGCATAATACAAAGGTAATGCCCCATTATTATCTAATAAACCTTATCTCATACACCAACTACGCCCATAGTTACTACATCGAAGGTAAAGTACGCGGAAAAGGGAACTGATGTGAGATTTCCATATATATTTTCTGGCAATAAACCAATATGTATTTACTATCTAAAGCTATTTACCACATGTGCTTCCTGGCCATTCATCTATCCTGCTCCATTAAAGTATCCTTCAGCCAAAAATACATCCCATACAATTATCGGCCTCAAGGCTAAAGCATCACCAGCTTTAGTCTGCATAGTTTTTTTACTTGATAGCTCAACAGTTTGTGCTCCAGAGCTGCTCTTCCAACTTTCCCCGGGGACAGGAATTTGCAAATATAGTCAGCCATTTTTAAATTATGGAGCTGTCTTCTGGTCACCTGGTCATTCCCATAGTCCTGCCCATGTCTTATATGCTAGAAATGCCAACTCCTTCCTCTAAGGGTTTCCTTTTATTTCAATGTAGAGAGCTTTCACATCCTGGGAGAAATAGCCAAAAAAATGCCAAGACATTTACCTTTATAAAAGCAATCCCTGCTCCGTTGTCCGTAATGGTCAGCCCCAAAGCATCATCTGACTTCAATACATCAACTTCTTTCTTTGAGCCTTTTATGTGGGCAAAGATGAAGTCCTCAAGGCCGATCTGCCCTCCTAGGAGTTTATCCATGTCGATTTTATGGGTATTCAAACTGCAAAATAGGATCTGCCGGAAGAAAATAATTAAATACATTTTATAATGTAATGAATAATTCATGCAATAAATTGTATAACTCAATACAACCACATTAAGTTTAGACTTCTAGAAGACCAATTGGTGTGATATCTGTTGTGTTCTCTGAGAGCAGTGATTTCCAGCATTGCCGCTTACATGGGTCAACAGTACAGATACGAGGGCCAAGAACAAGGCAGGTACATTACTGTGATATGACCAAACACCGGGTCCGACTGGTAATCTGGTAGACTAATCCGACACTACGTTAAGTTCTGTCACAGTGAATCCTCCGATAGATCCTTGGGTTGGCCAAGGCTTTGAAGCAATACCAAAAAGTTTAGTAATCAAAGCTAGTAGCCAAATGAAACCCAGTGTGACATACCGGGTGTGCCACCTGTGCGGCCATAGATGAACCTGCTGGCGAAGGGACCCACAGCAAACTTCAGGGTAACGTACATTTACATGAATCATTTTCTGGCCGTGCGTTTTTTACAGGTGAAACGTAAAATAAAACTGTTTCACCTGTAAAAACTGTGTGGCCAAAAACCGGGTAAAACCCATATACATTTTTTGAGTGTGCCGCCCTTACACTAGCCATGCGGTAGTGTCTGAATGGATAAGCTGATGTATTCAAAAGTCATTGGTGTTTCCTTGCACGTGTTCAAGTCCTGTTAATAATGACTCTGCTGTGGTCTTTTTAAGTCACAAAACGTATAGATTGGGTGAAGATCATTTGTTTTTGTTTTTTAATTTTCTCAATCAATTAAAAGGAAATAAATTAGCGCCGTCATTTCATATCACTTTAAAACTTGGTAGTGTCTTATTAATGTAGCAGCTGAATGTAGATCTTACACATAAGTAAAGGTTCTCCTCTACAGTTCCAGGATAACCCTCATGGGCCATCTAAAACAAAAAAAACTAACAAAAAAAAAACTCCCACGATGACAGATGTCAGGGGAAGTAGGATCAGACATGTTGAAGGATCGGGCTAGTTCAAGGATCAGGCATGTTGAAGGATCGGTCTAGTTCAAGGATCAGGCATGTTGAAGGATCGGTCTAGTTCAAGGATCGGTCTAGTTCAAGGATCAGGCATGTTGAAGGATCACGCTAGTTCAAGGATCAGGCCTAGGAGATCTGGCAGCGGCTTATTCTCTTGCCCCATTGGATATACATGAACGCTTGGCAGAGCGTACATGTGTATGGGGGAGTTGGGAGGAGAAGCTTTTTGGCTGAACACTATCTAAAGTGTGTGGGCAGCTCTACACAGGGACTGTCATTTATCTTCATGAATTTCCTTTGGTTTCAAACTTGAAAAACCTGTATGTGAAGGGTAAAAACAAACATGAACTGTATTGTTCTACTATGCCTGTAGGGCCAGTGTCTTACCGACAAAGAGTACAGAGACTACACCTTATAACCATGTGTAGTTGTGGCCGAGTGGTTAAGGCGATGGACTTGAAATCCATTGGGGTTTCCCCGCGCAGGTTCAAATCCTGCCAACTACGTTACAACTTTTTTGTGTTGGATGCCCCAGGACAGATGTTTAGAGGTTATTATAATAGGAACTCAACCTTTGCTCTTCCCAGGACGCAATAGTCTAAATAAAATCAAAATCTCCTCTAAAATAACCATGTCCCGAAAACACAACTTTTACTATTTATCTGTTAAAAACACCAAGGGATAAAAATAAAAATATAAATACAATGACTGAAAGAAAGGGCAGGATATTATATTTCTTATAAGCCATGTTGTCAAGTAATAAATGGCAGAATACAGTTTTTATGTATCTTCAATATCTCTAATCTTCCCTCTTCAAATGACTAACCCTAAAGCCAAAAATTAGGGGTGCAGTCCTAAAAATGTTGCCCCTATGTTAAAACCTCACCCTCGCTAAAAGTCCCTTGAGTTCACCCTAAACTCTCTACAAGTCTAGAGAATAATGTATTAACTGGTTTGTGCGTTTATGTTCTTTCGTGTAATGGTTAGTGGCCTAGGCTTTGTCCATAATTTATGTTCAACTCCTTGGACGGGCTTCAGGAGTAACATATAACAAAATGCAGAATCTCATTTTCCACCGAGCATACTCTCCAAAATGTCTGATACTAAATATCTCCATCCTTACACCCTAATCATGTACTTGTGGATGAGTGGTTAAAAGGGTTGTCTCATGAAGATAACTGTCCATATGCGCTATTGGGGCATTTGGATGTCATAGAGAGTGGACTCCCCTCTATGAGCCAGAACGGCAAGTCACTTTGTAAGAGCAGCTCTTGCTCTGGCAGACTCGAGCCATCCATGTATTACTTTCATCTGAATGGCTGCCATGTAATGCTAGACTTCCTCTGCAGTGACAAGGCCGACCGCGGCTTTCCCCGGCAAAGTCAGACGTTGACGATGTTACCAGGAGCCGGAACCGCAGCGATCAGCTGATCATCACAGCAGCTCCGTTATGAAAGGGGAGGTCTCTGCTATCGGCTAAAGCCCTGGATCTAACTGAGAAGACTATGAAGGAAATCGAACCAAGACATTTCCAGGACTCTAACCTTCGGATGGGTGATATATTTGAATCACATTTGGCAATTGTATTGCATTTGTTTTCTGTCAATCGACATTGATATGATATAAAGCACAATTATCTACTTTTTGACATTTCTGTCTGAACTAGTGCTCATTTCGTTATACGTGAAGTCTCTGATGAGACCACCTATTTTACCGGATGAAACCACCTATTTTACCGGATGGTCTTGAAATCCATTGGGGTTTCTCCACACAGGTTTAAAGCCACCCGACTAGGACTCTGTGGCTTTCGGAAGTCATAAGGCTCTTAGGTTGGTAGAATAACATTTGCTTGTCTGTAAGATTCCTTCTCGATCAAGGAAAAATTAGCTTCCCTATAACTTTACAGCACGACTAAGATTGCCATTTAACTTTGTCACAGAAATTATATTAACCAAACGTGCAATAAATGTTCACAAAGTTTCCGTACTCTGTAGGTAAAAAACTGTAGGTACTTGATGGTGCTTCATACGGAGACGTATCATGGAGATGTTCTCTTCTAGAAGCAAGCTCCATAATATGGCATCTGTTGGATTCACATGGAATACAGTACGCCTCAGTATGAAATAGGAGGTATATAGAAGTACAGTAGGGTCCCAGAGAAGTATATAGGTGCCAGATAACGGATCTGTACAGCTCAGAGGGTGTATGGAGCCATAATACGCTCATGTGCATGAATCCTAAGCTGGACATAGGTACAAGATAATTCTGAAATACAAACATCGACATTTGAATATCTCAACCATAGCACTAATGGTCCAGTGCCCCCATGTTTTTTTAGATTTCCCAATCAATGGTGATTTTCTGATCTCCGCATGTAATGACTTTCTGCAATGTGTTTAGAGGGTTAATGCTTTCGGTAAGTAAAGGTTTATTATTCTCACCGTGCTTGTCTGATGTAGCAGAACCTTCTTTGTCTGATGCCTTTTCACTCCATGGAAATCTTATCATTGCCAAGGAACAAATAAAACAAAAACTTATGACTCACAGAACTCCGGCAGGTGAAATCTCAAGTCATCAAACAGGAATCTGTGTAATCCGCTCAGAACCGGAGATACAGTTTATGGGATTTCTCTGGACTCCGGCCATTCGGCTGGATGTAGATAAGTGATAGCTTTCAACCAAGACCCAGACTCATAAACAAGTCCATTTATCATGGTCGAAAGAAGGAGAAGGTGGGATAAGCGGCTGCTGGACACCTCATGCCACTAATTTCGATGGGAAATAAAGGACACCAAACTATTGTATCCATGTAGCCCCACCACAGAAAAATTCAGGGCAACCTCAGGCTTCCCCTATAATCCTCCCTTCTGTGTGTTCTGATTCCTCCTTCTCTCCATCTGGCAATGACTTGCTATATCAGTCACCATATTGTCTATACATATAATGGACACATCAGTTGTGGTCACCAGTAGTTATTCTTGACCTGCCTATGATACAGGGCAGGGAACCCGGTTATTCATTGCATGAGCTGGGAGGACAGGTTAGGCTCTGTTTACATCACATTAGAGCCCTAAGTTTGGCGTATGTTTCGGACAAGTTCCCGGGGCTTGCGCCAAATACTCCAATAGGCCATCATTCACCCGACGTATGCCAAAACGGTGTCATTTTGGTATATGCTGGGACAGTATGCTTTGGCGTACCTTGTTTTTTCCTGTAGACTTTTCTAAAAAACCCTCCTCCAAATTCTTTATACTTCTTATATCTTTTCCTGTTAATCTTCACCAATCTTAGGTCCTTGAACAGATATTTCATTGTTTTTTGTCATAAAATGTCCCTCTTCTTCACACTAGTACTCTCAAGTCACCCTACACTGTAATATATGTACCTGTTCTGGGTTTGTGAAATGCAATAAAAATATTTAGTTACCAAAGAGGTTGTATGAGATTAGGAAAAAGGGTCTGTTTTTCTTACAGAAACAGCGACCATCTTGCTCATGGGCTGTATGTGGTATTGCAGCTTCATATGAATGGGACTGAACTGCAATACCAAATACAGCCAATCACCAAGTGTGGCGCTATGTCTAGAAAAAGTGTACATTTTTTTGTAATTTCTTGCAACCCCTTCAAAGAGCAACTTCAATCACAATTCATACCAAAAGACATTTCCACTTAGTAGATCAGCACAATTTTTTAAATATTAAGAACAATTAGAAATTATGGTGGAAAATGTATGCTATATAGGGGAAGGAAATTGATGTCTAAACCCGGCACCAATTATACTATATTCCCATTAGATTGTGATAGGTTTAATGCAGGGGCATAACCTGAAGATCTCAGTCCCCAGTGCTAATCTGTAATAGGGCCCCCCACCTACCATGTACAATTATAGTACTGGTGTCTTCTTATGGGGTAGTGGGGTCTTGGGCCCCCTTAGGAACATGGGTGCAACTGCACCCTGTGCCCCTGTTTCCATGTAGAAATATAATTTAGGTGGAAATTCCCTTTGCACACGTTATATAGAGGTTTATCGGATCTGCCTCGGTTTATTAGTCTTGTAATTATATATGGGTGTCAGCGGTGTTGTAACCACCTCCATTTCATGTACGGGAAGTAAATAGTTTTATGATTCGTCTTCTAAGGTGTTTTTTTGTTTCACAACTAGATGCAATTCACAACCCAAACTACAACAAAACCTGACTGACTGCCAGTATCAGCCCTTTTTTACTCCAATCTGTATTTTATCCAAACGTCTGAAGTGTGAAGGGATTAACACTACTCAACAGAGGATCATGATATATGTAAATTACCCCCTGTACTGTCAGTGGGGTGTTTCTTTTTATGGAGAGGGCAGGGGGGCGTGATACTTAGCGCTCTGACACTGTCCAATCAGCTAGGGACAGTGTCTGAGCGGCTTGTGCTGTGTGATCTATCTCGCGAGATCACACAGTCTTTCCCTCACTGTCTGACAAGAGCTGGAGAGAGGAGGAGAGCGTGCGCGCACAGCTCCACGCCGCCGCCATGGAACAGAAGAGAAGAAGAATTCACATTCATAACCTTCTTCTCCTCTTCTGTTCCGTGGCGCGCACGCTCTCCTCCTCTCTCCAGCTCTTGTCAAACAGTGATGACAAGACTGTGTGATCTCGCGAGATAGATCACAAAGCACAAGCCGCTCAGACGCTGTCCGTAGCTGATTGGACATGAAAAGAAAACGCCCCACTGACAGGGTACAGGGGGTAATTTACATATCGGGCGCTAAATATAACGACACCGATATCTCAAAAACAGAGGAGGCTAGACAGGTAGTTTAAAGTGCCCCAGGGTTTGTCAGCAGTGCCTGTAGCATGGTGCACTCAGCTGCACATGTATGGGCTAGTGAAAGGTTCTCTTTAACACCATGTCGCTTTTAGGTTCAAAACTCTGTGCTGATTAAAGAGTACCTATCATCACATTCACCCTATATATTTTATTTCAGAAAACGTTATTCCCCAGTAAAAAAATCTTTTCCAAATATAACTTACTGAACAAAAAAATACTTTACCTGTGACACAAACATCATGCCAATGATCTGACTTACCGCAGGAGTCAGGTCCAAACTTCCGGGCAAGGGGCTCCGTTATCAGCATAAGGCGTCAGAGCTTTACGATCTCTTACATTTCTTATTATATTTTTACATTGGTTGGAGCTCCATTTTCTGATACAGAGCTCCAAATTCCCTGCATAGACATAGAGTTAAATGTTAAAATTGTGGCATCCTGCAGTCACCACTTGGGGGAGCTGAGGAGCTTACTGCATACTAATCACCTAAGCTCCCCCTAGTGGTGACTGCAGGCAGCCAGGAGCTTATCATGTAACTCTATGCCTATGCAGGGAATTTGCAGCCCTGAATCAGATAAATGGCGCTTCGGCCAGTGTAAAGATTTTCGTGTACTTTCTGTCAGTCATCTTATTGACAAAGACTAACCAAACGTCTTGATTTTCACCGGATTGTCCAGTGAAGTGAAGCCCAAAGGGGGTGTGGCTTATACTAATATGCCTCAAAGTGGGTCTTTTTGTGTGTTTTTGTGGACGGGGGTTAATAACAGGGGTTAATAATGGAGGTTCAAATGTTCGGAGGTATGAAAACAGTCAGCCCCTCCTTAGAAAAAACATGACTGATAACAGGGAACAATAGATTGCCTCAAACTGCACAGCAAATGGTCATAAAATAAACGTTAGGTCTGGTGTTTTACGATAAGTAACGTTTAAGGTTTACTTTGGTTTGTCCGTGTTATGCTGATATTTTCGTCTTCTTGTGAAACTTAGTCTACAATTTAAAGGGGAGTGCCGCACCAGATGACCAATTTTCTGCAGTTCTCCCTGGTATTTTGTAAAGGTCTGTGTTATGCAATCCAAAGAAAAAGCAAAACTCTGTTTGTAACCATAATAACATCAGTCAATATTCACATAGTATTAGTATGTATCATTCCTGCAGCCGGCTTGTCTGTGCACGCTGATAATAAAGCTACTTGTAACTTTCTCCCGTACATTCAGATTTGAATTTGGAAACAAAGACAACAAATTGAACAAATTCTTGGGAACGGATTAGTCCTCTAGGCAAGTTGGGATGGGGAAGAGAGCAGGCATTTACTCTTCATTGATCGCGGCTGATACCAGTAAATTGTCACTATTGTAGTAAATGCACCAGGCAATTGCATAAACAATAATTCCTAATATATATCTAGTAAAGAGTATATAATATATTACTTGTAATGGTAGACAGAAAAAACCTACAGAAAAAATATAATGGAAACACAAAATACACTATTATAACTTTGATTATTTTTCTCAATCATCTGCTTCTGGTCTTGTAAAATTCCAAATTATATTGCAGTTCTGCGCTGGAAACAAATGCCGGATTATCAGATGTCGGATTAAAGGAATTTCACTGTACAATGCTCCTGGGCCTTAACACAAATCTGTAACAGGGCCCCACCTATCATGTGCCATGTATAATACTGGAAGAGCAAGGGCCAACCTTTGCAAGTACTATCTGCAGAGGGTCCCAATAGGAGAAGCACCCACCCTTAGGCCGGATTCAGACGAGCGTGTGCGTTTTGCACGCGCAAAAAACGTGGCGTTTTGCGCGCGCCAAAGGCACTTGACAGCTCCGTGTGTCATCACCATATGATGCGTGGCTGCGTGCTTTTCGCGCAGCCGCCATCATTATGACACTCCGTTTGGATGTTTGTAAACAGAAAAAAGCACGTGGTGCTTTTCTGTTTTCATTCATACTTTTCACTGCTGTTGCACGAATCACGCGCGTCCCACGGAATGGGATACGCACAAAGAACGGATATGTCGTGAGTTTTACGCAGCGGACTCACGCTGCGTAAAAATCACGGAACTGTCTGCACGGCCCCATAGACTAATATAGGTCCGTGCGACACGCGTGAAAATCACGCGCGTTGCACGGACGTATATCACGTTTGTCTGGATAAGCCCTAAGAGAAAGTGGTAACTTGAAGCTCCTGGGCCTTGAGGCAGGTCTGTAACTGAGATCCCTAACTATCATGTGTTTAATATAATACTGGTGTCCTCTTATCTAGCAGAGAGGTCATTGATCCCCCTATGGCACCAGACTGCAACCTCTGCACCCCTTCTAGTATACCCCCCTCTGTGTCTGAATGGCGGATCTGGCACGTCCATGCATTATAAGGATGGCCTTTCATTTGAATGGCCGCCATGTAATGCTACATTTCCCCTGCAGCGGCCACAACTTCTCATATGTCCTAATAGGACGCAGAAAATGTATTGTCCAAAAAGGACATCAGGTCCAAGACTCTTTTTAGGTTTGATCTACCACAAAGGGAATTTTGTTTTCATCCCTCCTCCCCCCCCCCCCCCCTTCCACCTTACTCTAGTATGAGGAAGAGATCAGATTTCATTACAAAGCAGAAGCTCCTTAGGAAGACATGGAGGTAAACTTTATAGTAGCACAACCTGGACAACGCAACAATCTTCTACAAAAAGATCCTTCCTTGGAGCAACTCTAAAGGCTATGTACACCTTTGAAAACTTTTTAGGGTTTTTATAATTAAAAAAAATGTCTATCAGTGTGTTTGGTGCAACCTTGTAATTACATTTTATTAAAAAATATTTTTACTTTTTGAGATACAGCCGCTTTGTATCCTGTATACAGAGCAGCTGTATCCTGTGCTGAAACCTTAATTCGTCAGGTCAGCGGCACTGACGGGTTCAATGTCAGCGAGTCCTGTGTGTCTCGAGCTGTTACCGATCACATCTAAGTTCATAACTAAGATGTGATCGATAACAGGTGGATCGACCCGCTGTCAGTGAACCCTTCAGTCCCGCGGACCTGACGGATTCAGGTCTCAGCGCTAGATACAGCAGCTCTGTATACAGGATACAAAGCAGCTGTATCTGAAAAATAATTTGTAATAAAAAGTAATTAGAAAGTTGCACTGAACAAACTGATACACATTGTTATTAAACATAAAAATAAAAAGGTTTTCAAAGGTGTCTATAGCCTTTAATATGAATATTTGAAAACTGCATAACTAACAATTCCCTACTGCAATGCACTGGGAGAATAAACAGCTGGGTTGCTAGTAATATGCCAGGGGGCATTGTGCCAGTATTGCATTGATTAAAAATAAGTTTTCAAAAAGGTTGTCTATATAGCATGTGTCCACCTTCATACCATGTCTTCGTTTACATATAGAATTAATGTCCACCTTGCAAATACATTGCATTACTTATACTGTACTGATCCTGAGTAAGGCTGGCCATAAACATCAGATGTACGTCGGCTGAACCCGCTGATTTCACTATGTAATGTGTATGGTGGCGTCCCGACTCAGATGTTGTGGGAGAGAAGGGTCGGGTATGTTGAATTTCAACATGCCCAATCATTTTCTTTTTGGAGTCTGGCAGGGGCTCTCTCATTTCTCCCTGTTGAAAACACATGCACGCCTGGCCGAGCTGAGCATGTGTATGGGGGAATCAGGAGGAATAGCTGTCGGCTGAACGCTCAGCTATCTCAAGTGTATGGTCAGCTTTACAGTCTGTATTACAGTCCAAAACTGCATTCACAATTCTGCAGGCTTCAGAGCTGAGATCTCCCAGAATCCCTTGCGGACTGAATGTCTACACAAAGTTTGCTTTGATCATTTGTATTCTGGGAAGGGTTGTAATTACACCAGGCACTGTACAGTAATTTGATGTAGGATAAACTAATTGTCCCACTGAATTATAGAAGCTCAGTTAAGCTGTTAGAGTACTATCTGACGACAAGCTTATCAACTGTTTCCAACGACAACCAGCAGAATTGTGAATGCAGCTCTGGAGTATAATATCGGCTTTTACTCACGAGCAGTACATTATAAGTAGAGTGATTTAACGTTTTTTGTAGACCATATATATGGTGTAAAATGGAGCTCAATGATGGACAAACCCTTTAAATATAAACATTCCCGGCTGGTGTATCATGTGTACAATCTAGCTCAATAATAAACAGGCTTTTAGAAATATTATGGCTTCTTAAAGTCAATCATTTCCAAAATGTCCCCTCTGCTTCCATGTTGCCTGTTAAAACCTAACTATTAGGCTATGTTCACACAGAGTATTTTGGGGGAGGAATATCTGCCTCAAAATTCAGTTTGGAACTTTGAGGCAGATATTCCTCTCCCTGCACGCCGATTTTCGCGGCAATTATCGCGCCGTTTTTCGCCCGCGGCCATTGAGCGCCGCGGGCATAAAACAGCGAGAAATACGCTTTCTCCTGCCTCCCATTGAAGTCAATGGGAGGTCAGAGGCGGAAGCGCCCGAAGATAGGGCATGTCGCTTATTTTTCCCGCGAGGCAGTTTTACTGCTCGCGGGAAAAAGACGCCGACGCCTCCCATTGAAATCAATGGGAGGCGTTCTCGGGCCGTTTTTGCCGAGTTTTGCGACGCGGTTTCCGCGTCAAAAAACTCGGCAAAATACCCCGTGTGAACATAGCCTTAATATGTTAATAATATGGTTTCTTTTCCTTAATCTGAGCTTCAGGAATTTTGCTGTAACAAAAATTTTGCAGGGCCATATATTCTGGCCAATAAAGCCTCCATAGGGAGATGACGTGTCCATTCCCATTCTATGACCTCTGAACTAAAGCAACCCAGAGGAATCCAGTTCCCAGCAAGAAAACTTACACCATCCACCATACTATTGAGGGAAGATTGAGAGATACCAGGACGTCTTGCTGAATTAAGCATAAGCAGATGTAATTCTGTAGGACACGTAAAAAGCAATACAAGAACCAGCACGTCATATAAAACAAACATTGAAGAAATTATCTAAGGCTTCGTTCACATCTGCGCCGGGATTCCGTTCATGGGTTCCGTCAGACCTTTCCGTCAGGGGAACCCATGAACGGAAACCATAGCTTTCCATTTGCATTACCATTGATTTCAGTGGTAATGTTTCCGTTGCTAATGGTATCCGTTTGTCTCCGTTCTGTAAGGTTTCCATTTTTTGGCGGAATCAATAGCGCAGTCAACTAAGATATTGCATCCGTCAACACGACGGAACCCTTAAACAATGGTGACAAACGGAAACCATTTGCACCAGATCCGTCACCATTGAAATCAATGGTGATGCAAACGGAAACCTGTGGTTTCCATTTGTTTCAGTCAGGGTTTCGTTCATGGGTTTTACTGACGGAAATCTCAGACGGAATCCATGAACGGAGCCCCGACGCAGATGTGAACGAAGCCTAAGTCAGACTCATTGGGGACAGGGAATGCTGTGGAATATACACTATACAAAATATAAGAAATAAATAATTATTTTCCTTCAAACAGACCCTACAAAAACGCTCCGTATATCTTAGCTTCTGAATCCCTGTGAGTCCAGGAGGACCCCAAACAGCTCCCATTATCAGGGAAATGAACTGGGGTTCAGTGTAGTCAAACCTGGATTTTTTGGTTCTGGGTGGAGTTATACTTAAATGGTTTCCTACTTATACACCCCACCAAATAGCTCAGTTTACCAACCGACTTGTGCTCAGCAAACGATCTACAACTCTCATCTTCCCTTATTACATGTCCCGTCTGCAAGACTTCTCTCGTGCTGCACCCTTTATGTGGAAACATGCACTGCCCTGGACAATTCTACTTCCTCCTAAACACAGGCTGACCTGATCACAGATATCTCCCCTATCCTCCAGTATTATTTTTATATCTCAGCTTCCGCGGCCGCTATGTGCGGGATGTGAAGGAATGGTCTATGAGGGTTCTCTGCTGTCAAAGTTTTTGGGCATCATTGGCAGAAGAGGGTCCTAGGTTGAAATTGGACCATGGGCATTATTTTCATGGAGTTTGTATGTTTTCCCTGTGTCTGTGTGGGTTTCCTCCAGGGATTACAGTTTCCCTCCGCATACTAAAAGCAAACAAAAACATAATGTGTGTATTTGACATAGGGGAAATTAGATTTTGAGCCCATTGGGGACAGGGACTGATGTGAATGACGACAATCTATGTACAGGGCTGCAGAATATGTTGGCGATGATAAGCAATAAGAAATAAATAAGATGTCGTACTATGTTAGTTGTGTCCTTTATGGCTGAGTATAGAGGTTTTATCTGGTAATATTACATGTTATTACTTGTAGCTCATACGGAGCATGAAGGGAAATAGCCAGAGAGATTTACAGTGATCTGCGGACGCCGACATCCCGCAAAGGGTCTTTATTCCGGCTGTCACTCACATCCAGCGTTCTGCCATTTATTTATTCATTGCTTTACAACAAGTTAACACCCGGAAACGTTCTCTATTTTTATTGGGATTTAAAGTTAATTTTAACAATCCGCCATAAAAAAAGGAATAAGGCGCAGAACACTCATAAAAAGCAGCATAAAATAAATGTGTCCATCTCCTAGGCATAAACAGTGCAACACCCCACTATAGAACTGTCATGTTTCCCCAGTGACGAATTATCCTATTACGAAGCAGAAGACCGAGTTCTAAGAAATGTATCCAGAAACCTAAACATGGAGGAAAGTAGAACACACACCTACAGACCATGTCCGCCTTTACAATTCATTGTGTATTGCTCCAATGCATCTAAAATTCAAAAATAAAGACATTTTGTAAATAGTCTCAATTAAAAATATCTTATCGTTTTGTGTATACAGCTCCTATGCTGACCTATGTGTTTCCATGGTTACAGACTACAAACAAACCCTGGGCAGTCTGATCTTGCAGTCATACTCCCATCTTTCCCTTACATTTTGCTAACTTACAAATAGAAGTGTGTATGACTGCAGGAGCAGACTATACAGGGTTTCTTTGTAGTCTGTAACCATGGAGACACATAGGTCTGCATAGGAGATTTATACACAAAACGGTAGGATATTTTTAATCAAGTCTATTTGCAAAGTTGCGTAAATATTGTATTTATTGTATTTGTTTTCATTGGAGCAATACAATGATTGTGAGGATGGACATAGACTGTAAGAATATATTGGGGGATTGCGTTTTAGAAGTTTCCTCGTTTTTTATATTATGAATATATTGCTTCTGCTGGTCACTGGAGTGGTTAGAAATAGAGCAAGGTAGTTGATAGAGTTTGATATTCCCTACATTAAGGACTTGTTCACATGGGGTGTATTCGACGCGTTTTTGTCATGTTTTACGCGCCGAAAAACGTGTAAAAAACGCTTGTTTAAAAACGCATAGTGTAAGAAAAGAAGCGTCATGTCAATTCTTGTCACATAAAACACGCCGAAAACGCGTAAAAAAACGCCTGTACTCTAAAAAGTGTTTTTGCCGCGTTTACACGTCGGGTTTTTTAAGCGCCGTGTAAACAAGGCCTAACCCCAAGAATTCTTCCGCAATCTTCACGTTTGAAGGGTAACAGGCAACATGGCCACCATTAGGCTATGTTCACACATGGCAATTTGTTGCAGATTTTGAAGCCTGTAATATAGGAATGGCAGAAGAGGATTATTATATTCATAGCAATGATAAATCCACTATTCTAATTTTATACCAGAC
This sequence comes from Rhinoderma darwinii, assembly GCF_050947455.1. Taxonomy (NCBI): domain Eukaryota; kingdom Metazoa; phylum Chordata; class Amphibia; order Anura; family Rhinodermatidae; genus Rhinoderma; species Rhinoderma darwinii. The sequence goes on along the minus strand of NC_134693.1, from coordinate 17,955,500 downwards.
ACCAAACTATTCTGACGTCATTAATTTACAGGTTAATCAAGAAGATCTGCATAAATTATCAACTACTTCTATCCGTGTACTGAAGGTTTACGAATCTTATTCATAAATGGGATCCGCGATTCTTGCCAGAGTAATTAACGTAATCTATGTTCTCTGTGTTAATTAGGACAGTGCATTTATTTTAAGGTCACGTGAAACACACGGCACATCCTCCATGCACTGCCAAACCGGCTCCGTCAGTGTAAAGAAATATTCTTCCCTAGAAGCAATGCTTCCTTATACTTCCGTACATACGGCATCCAATAGAGCATGCCACTTTTTTTTTCATGTCGGAATCCTACAGAAAACAAAAACCCTCTGTATGAAATCAGTCGAAGGCTCATGCACCTCTAGGACAGTCCTATTAGGCTGTGTTGCTGCAGAATTTCAGCAACGGAATTCTGTGCGGAAATTCCGCAGCATTTACAGTAGCAGCAAAGTGGATGAGATTTAGAAAATTACATGCCCACGTTGCGGGGAAAAAACCGCAGCGTAAACGTTAATAAATTCACCTGCGAGGCGGAATTTAAATCCGCAGCATGTGAATTTATGCTGCGTTTTTGTTTATTTTCTGTTGCGAGTTTTCCCCATTGAATTCACTGTGGATGCAAAACCCGCAACGGAAAGCTAAGTGTTGCGAATCTGCCGCAAAAATCACCACTCAGAAAAAACAAATATCATACTTACCCAGAAGTCCCTTCTTCTTCCTGCAGTCCGACCTCCTGCGATGACGTTGCATCCCATGTGACCGCTGCAGCCAATCACAGGTTGCAGCGTCACATGGCCTGCAACGTCATCTCGGGAGGCCGGACTACGTGCAGAGAAGAGGGAGAGGGTAAGTATGAATGGCTTTTTTTTCCTTCACAGCGCTGCTTTGCGAAACAGAAATTTCGTTCGTGGGAAATAACGCTACGTGGGAACCCGACCTAAATCCACAGGTAAAACCGCTTTGGAAAAAACGCAGAGTTTTCGCAGCAATATGCTCAGCAAAAACGCACTATTTGGTGATTGATTTTTTTTTTGATTCAGCTACAGATTTTCTGTTGCAGAAAATCCGCCGCGTATCCTGCGTGTAGGAACATTAATCCACAAAGGTTGGATTTGCTACGGATAATTTTTGCAGCAATCCACAGAAATCATCTGATTTCTTAAGAAGCAAAAAAAAGTCATATATATAAAATCCACACTTGGAGAATTTGCTGCGGATCCGCAAATAAAATCCACAGCAAAATCCGCAACTCTAGAATATGATTATGGATTTTAACTTCCCTATTGAAATCCATGGGGAAAATCTGCAACATATGCGTGCTCACTCCGTCATATGTGTTTTAAATGTTTATATTAGTTCATATTATAACAGTTCATGGAGCATTGACCATAGAAAAAATAAATACCCAAACTTCCCAATAGAACCACAAAGGTCAAGTTGGACGGCCACAGGATTTTCCTGGGTCCCTTATAGTCAAATGTTTAGACATTATATAAATGGACGGTCACGTTAAAATACAGGCCCATTCATTTTACATACGGTCAAACAGAACCCAAATACGTAAAATGAGTTGAGCAAAATTCAGCCAATTTACTAAAAAAATAATTGAAAAATAAAGTTCTTATATACTGACCATTGGAATTCATTTTCTGTCCCGCCGCCTGTATTCTTCAGACACAACGTCACTGCAGTCTGGTCAGCACGCTTTTTTTTTTCCAGGTTCCCAACCATCTGAATCCCTGAAAACCCCTTTAGGGCATGCCCAGACGTGGCGTATTTCTTCCGCAACTGTCCGCATCAATGCCGCACAGAATCTGCGTTGCAGATTCTGTTGCGGATCTGCCCAAAATGGGCATTAAATTGATGTGGACTGGCCGTTGCGTATTGAGGTGAAAGTACTTCCCTTCTCTCTATCAGTGCAGGATAGAGAGAAGGGACAGCCCTTTCCCTAGTGAAAGTAAAAGAATTTCATACTTACCCGGCCGTTGTCTTGGTGACGCGTCCCTCTTTCGGCATCCAGCCCGACCTCCCTGGATGACGCGGCAGTCCATGTGACCGCTGCAGCCTGTGATTGGCCTGTCATTGGCTGCAGCCGTCACTTGGACTGAAACGTCATCCTGGGAAGCCGGACTGGAGTAAGAAGCAGGGAGTTCTCGGTAAGTATGAACTTCTATTTTTTTACAGGTTGATGTATATTGTGATCGGAAGTCACTGTCCAGGGTGCTGAAACAGTTACTGCCGATCACTTAACTCTTTCAGCACCCTGGACAGTGACTATTTACTGACGTCACCTAGCAACGCTCCCGTAATTACGGGTGCACACACGTAGTCACCCGTAATTATGGGTGCACACACGTAGTCACCCGTAATAACGGGGGCCCCATTGACTTCCTCAGTCTGGCTGTAGACCTAGAAATACATAGGTCCAGCCAGAATGAAGAAATGTCATGTTAGTAAAACCAATACGCTCCGCAGCACACATAACATCTACATAACATCTGCGGACTTCATTGCGGAATTTTGAATCTCCATTGAAGTCAATGGAGAAATTCCGCAATGAGTCCGCAACCAGTCCGCCACACGTCCGTAACAACCATTGTATGCTGCGGACACCAAATTCTGCACCGCAGCCTATGCTCCGCAGCGGAATTGTCCGCAACGTGCAAACGAACCCTACTATAAAGCTGTGGAAGGCAATGGAGAAACGGGTCCGCTGCGGATTTCCGCTGCGGACTGTCCGCAGCAGAATTCCAGAGCAATTCCGCCACGTCTGGCCATGCCCTTAATGTAATTTTCAAATGCACAGCCTTGCCCATCCAGATTTTATGTCAACTGCCCTGGCTGGGGTCATTTATAGCAATACTAGTCCTACTACTGCCCTGTTGGTGGTCCTGACATAAAGTAAAGATGGGCTTATATAGTCAATGTAATAGGTTGCACATGTCAAGTGGAGCCAGGACCAGTGGTGTTGAAGGCGTCTGGCACCAGGTACACATGCCCAGGCTCTTCTGCCTAGTGCCCCAGGTGTCCACCATCACTAATTTTATCAGCATCCTCCCCTCTCTGCCCCACGTATCTTCAGCGTCTACCAACATTCCTGGTCAGGACTGTTCCTGCTATCCTAAACTGAATGGGTGATGGGAATAATTTGTGGCCATTAGTTGCCTCCATAGACCAGTTTAAGGCCCTTTTCCACAGGGTGATTATCGGGAAGACGATCTTTCATATAACGCTTGTTGCCGATAATTGCCCTGTGTAAACGGGAGCGATCAGCAGATCAACAAGAAAACGATCAATCATCTGCTGGTCGTATCGTTTTAAAAAAGTGAAATATTATCGTTGTCGGCAGCACATCTTGGTGTGTAAACAGGGAGACGCGCTGCCGACATGAAAATAATGTATAGGGAGGAGCGATCGGAGTAACGACCGCTCGTCCCCATCCATAGCTCCGTGTGACAGGAGCAAACGAGCGCCGATCAACGATGTCTCTTTGATCGTCGCTCGCTGCACCGGCCGCTTATCAGCCGGTGTAAAAGAGCGTTTAGAAGGTAGTCAAGGCTAGCCATCCGTAGTGCTCAGACGACACGCACATTCCTCTATGTTGATTTCATCAGAAAATAGTGACGCCATCTCTTTAATGTCCATTGTGACTAGAATTGCTCTTTAATCCCCTTCCAGTATTGGCTTTCATGCTGTCTTTCAGTGCTCGGTGTGAACCTGCAGAGAACAATGGTCCTTGAGTAGACTACAATGTCCTGTCACCTGGCATATGTTTTCAAACAGGTGACATTACATCTTGAACATCGAGTGCTACAAATAAAGCTTCTCGCCATTACTCACCTGCACTGTGTTAAAGGGACACTATCATTTTATTCATTTGCACATTGTGTGTTTGCTTAAAGTGGAATACCCCTTTAATGAAGATTAGTCTTTATATTATTCAAAGTTATACAATGTTCCACTATACTTTCTGTATCAATTTCTCACGTTTTTCAAGATCTCTGCTTGCTGTCGTACACTAGAAACCTTTGTTTGCTTCCAGTACAATCCAGCCCTGGTCATGTGATGGAAGCACAGGTGCATGGCTCGTTACAGTACAGTAATCAGAGTTGTGTCTTGTAACGAACCACGCACCTGTGTAATCATCACGTGACCAGGAACAATTTTTATCCACTGGAAGTAAACAATGAAGGTTCTATTGTATAACAGCCAGCAGAGATCTTGAAAACTATGAGGAATTGGTACAGAATGTATATTGGAAAATTAATAAGATTTATTTGCTGAACCGAAATACCACTTTAATATAACTTTTGAATAGTTTTTTTTCTCTTTTAAACCAGTTAAATATATGGATAACCAGTGACTTTCCTGCCCAAAACAAACTAAACAAAGACTTTATGAGAGTTACACGTCTTTCTGGTGATATGTTGTACTTTAATCCCCCTCCCCCACCTCACAGCTCCACCCTATCGCTTCGTATTCCTTCAGGTGCTAATACCAAGCTGCACCCTATCAGTGGAATTTATCATACACTCCCATATAATACCATAAAATACAAATACAAAGACTCCGGGTCTCACCGAACAGGAAAGTGTCCACCATAATCCCCAGACTGTTATTAGGGCTATTAATGCCTAAAGTCACAACAGGTTAAAGACGACCTGTACAATTCTGATTTCACTCAATGAGACTCATGTACAAAAAAGTGCTCTTTGTGCCCAGTGCGTGGTTAAGGGGAATAACTGGGGAGGCAGATGTGCCCCGGCCAGTTGATGCCTAAGGGGTTGTCAACAAGCCACTCTGCCTTGGCCGGGGTATTAAGATACAGGTCTAGGGCAGCGAACTAAAGGCCCTTTTACACTGGCCAATTATCGGGCAAACGAGCGTTCACAGAGCGCTCCTTCCCAATCATTGCCCTGTGTAATCAGGGCAACAATCAGCCGATCGTATAGTTTTAAATGCCGAAAATATTATTGTTGTCGCTGGACATCTCCCTGTGTAAACTGACAGATGAGCTGCCGACATGATAGAAATGTATGGAGACGAGCAATCGTGGTAGTAGACGCTCGTCCCCATACTAGCTCCTTGTGAAAGGACCAAACCAGCGCCGATCAACGATCTGTCTTGTTTTCACGGCCCAGGTCGGGCCGGGTAAAAGTACCATAAGTCTTTAAACCGGGTGAAGGAATACAAGCTGCAAATATCACCGGTGAATATACGTCCATGAGTCATCCTGTTTTCTTATGTTGTTATAGGGTTAGCCGGGTTTTTAAAATTGATGGCCTATACTTAGGACAGGCCGTCAATATAAAACCGGTGGGGGTCCAACTCTCGGCACCCTTGCTGGTTGCAGGGGCCACGGCGCTAGTACGTGCACCACAGCCTGTGCATTGTTTACATGGCTCTTCTTCCGGTTCGTACTTGCACCCTCCGTTACATTTGTAGTGGACGTGCAGGGTATTGCACCACTGTACCATTCAAGTGACGGTGTCCCCTTCAAACAGTGTATCGGCGGGGGTGCCAAGAGTCGGACCCCCACAAATCTTATATTGATGGTCCATCCTAAGGATAGGCCATCAATTTTAAAAACCCTGATAACCCCTTTAAGAATTCTCTTCGGCTTCTTATTTATTTTTTATTCTGGGAAAGAATTACAGCCCCCAAACGGGTTGTCATCTGGACCCGGCTCTTCCCAGAATCCTGAACAGAGAATCCAACTAGTTGTGCTATAATACAGGAGCAGTGGAAAAGTAAAGGTGGCCATATACATAAGACAGTAGGACCAGCCCGCCGATTTCAGAGGGGGCGGCCGACTTTGAATTGGAGTCTCTTGATTCTCCCCGATAGCAGATGTCGAGAGAAAGAAAGATAGGGCATGTTTGAGGTCTACATGTCCGATCCTTTGTTTCCGCAGGAAATAAGTCGCTACTAGAGGAGACTGGCAGCCTCTTTTTCCCCTCTCCCCATTGAAAAGACATGTACACGAGCCCAGCTGCGTGTGTATGGGGGAGGCGGAAGGAATAGCTGACGGCCAACCGCGATCTAAAGTTTATGGCCACCTTAAGATTTGCCTTTCAGGAGCGTGGGAAAGCTGTGCGATATTGTTCTCACCCAGCTTTCCCAAGAAACAGATACAACTAAGAAACAGCAGAATAAAATATTTAACAACTTGACAGAAGAGAACGGCTCAGGGATATATATTTATTCATATTTTTTATTTTAGGTGATAATTACAAATGTAACACAAATTGGTTGCTATGTTTTGAAACACGAGGTCCAGATGGGACACTAACGTCATCAGCAACTGTTATGGAAAAAATTAGAGAATTATACAAATTAACGGAAGTGATTGTTAACCACTTCAGCAACTTGGAATGTGAGCACTTTAGGGCTGTGTTCACATGCGGCAGATTTGCTGCCAACCCATACATACTGATTGGGGTGGTTTCTACAGCAGGCACATAGATTTCTAGTAGCCTATCAGATGAATGAGACAATTGCTGACATTTCTGCAACAAATCTTATTCCTTGTACAATGAAAAATTCAGTAAATTTCTAATATACACTCTATTTCAATTCCCTACAATTTTCAAGATCTCTACTTGCCGTCAGTGAATAGAAATTTTCATTGTTTACATCCAGGGGGCATCCAAGATAGAGCTATGATATATTTGATGAGCAGCAAACTATCAGGACGGGTTGGATGGAGACTTCACGGATGGAGATGAAATCCCTCCGAAATTGTACGGTGCTCCAAATTAAGCTACAATGGCACAGAAAAAAACCTCTGTATGGCTCTGGATGAGTACGTAGGCAAACAGAGGAACAGTAAGGCCCCATAGACTTATGTACAGTATATATGCAGCCGTAATACGGCAGTGTGGATGAACCACCTGGGTGTAGACAAAAATATTTCTATTCACTGTCAGCAAGTAGAGATCTTAAATGGCGAGAAATTGAAACAGAAATTGTAGTAGAAATCTGCATACATTTACATTGTACAATAATTAAGGACATCTTCACCCCAATGGCCTATCTTATAATGCCTGATCGGTGGTGGTCCGACTACTGAGCCTCCCACCGATCCCATGAACATGGACTACAGTGTGCAGTTTGTTCCCAAGATATAATTTGCAACACGTCCCCATTCACCAGAGACATTGCTTCACCCAGGGCAATGATTCAGTTCGCTGCCCCAGTGCTATATGTAAATATCCTGCCCCATGGCTTGTTGGCATCTTCTCTAGAACCCGGCACCCGATGCACTTGCCCCTCCATACCCCAGCATAGTCATTGATAACGAAGCAGCAATTAAACACCATGATCAATACAAACAATATTCAACGACAACTAATTAATACGTCTCAAGATCCTGGCGCTGTCCAGCCGGGCACCTAGTAACTATTGATGGGTCACTAATGATCGGTACATAGAAACTGGAAATGGGCAAGTAATTGGCAGTACGCTGACGGAGGAAGGGTGAGGCTTCTCAGTAATGTGACTCGCTCCTGACCTTTATACCAAGTTCTGCTGGAGTGACTACGTTAAATAGTACGGAGCAGGTTAACCGGTGACGGTCCCTAGTTCAGGACGGTACTTCTTATCTTACCTCTTCTGGGTTGATGTGGAAGGCTTCGGCAATCTTGGCGTACAATTCCTTGACATTGGTAAACCCCTCGATCCTGCCGGTGGGGCTGCCGTGTGCCAGCTGCGTGTGGAATATCAGTTTGGGGCGAAGGCTCACCGGGGGAGGCGGCAGACCGGCCGCACCGTTGGCATTCGCAGAGTCTTTTGCTGCGCTGCTCCCAGCTGTCCGGTTTTCCACCACCTCACTTTCCACTAACTTGGAGGAGACCTCCTTAGTCTTGTTTTTCTTCCTCCCTCTCAGTCCCAGAGGCATGTTGGTAGCGCAGGGATGGAGTGATGTGTTGGAATTAATTAAACCCCCTGGCTCCTGTTCCTAGTCCACCCCCTCCGCCGCCTCCTCGCTGTCACTCTTTCCACCTTGTCACTGAGTCAGTCTCTGTTCATGTTCACAGGTAAAACACTTCCTGCTTCACTGGGAATAAGAGAACTCCCTTGAAACTCTCCACCTCCTCCCCGTCGTCCTCCCCTCCCTAGTCCATACTGTGCCTCTCATCTGCTCCGCTCTGTGCATCCCCCTCCCCATTGTGCTGCTCTCTTCTCTTTACCCACTCCCCTCCCATCTGCTGCTTCATCTCTTGTCACTGTCACCTCCTTCCCATCATCTCTTATTTTCACTTATTCCCTGGATTGCCCTCAATCCGCCAGCTCATGTCTCTGCTGCAGAAGCGACGAAAACTCAGCTCTACTTTCTATTATTCAGCTCTGTAGCTACTTTGCCACTAAGGTGCCATATGAAATGCAAACCTGCAAACCAGGGGTAGGCAAACATTTTTGTATGGTGTGCCGATAAAACAAAAAAATCAATGCAATACTCAGCGTGTCATGCAAGCATAAAGTTATTGAACACAAACTGTTACCAAGTATGTGACATAAAACAAATATCAGTTAATAAAACTTCCATTTCAGTGTGACTGTTTTCACTGACTTTCTTTGCAAAGATGATCCATCTGTGGTGCATACAAGGCTACTGAACACCAGCTGGGGGGTGCATATAGGAGAGACCGCAGCTACTGAACACCAGCTGGGGGTGCACGTAGGAGAGACCGAGGCTACTGAACACCAGCTGGGGAGGTGCATATAGGAGAGACCGCAGCTACTGAACACCAGCTGGGGAGGTGCATATAGGAGAGACCGCAGCTGCTGAACACCAGCTGGGGGGTGCACGTAGGAGAGACCGAGGCTACTGAACACCAGCTGGGGAGGTGCATATAGGAGAGACCGCAGCTACTGAACACCAGCTGGGGGGTGCACATAGGAGAGAACGAGGCTACTGAACACCAACTAGGGGGAATTGTACACAGGAGAGACTGCTGCTACTAATGGTCAGTTCACACAGCAGATTTTGCTTGGCAGGAAGCCCGCAAAATCCACCGCGAAATTATTTGTGCCGCAGGAAGGAGGATTCCTCCTCCCATTCACTTTAATGGGAGGTTTGGGCGGAATTCGTGCAAAGATTGGCCAGGACGCTTCTTTTTCCCTTTAGCTGAAAAAATCAGCTAGCGGGAAACAGAAACGTTCGGCTCCCATTGAGATGAATGGCAGGCGGAATTTCGCCGTGTGAGTATGCCCTAAATACTAGCTATGGGGGACTGCACACAGAAGAGAGCGACTACTGCACACCACCTTGGGGAGGTGCAAATAGGAGAGACCGCGGCTACTGAACACCAGATTTGGGGGGTGCAGATAGGTGACTCCGTACTTGCCACGCTGATCAACAGGAGAGAGCAGTGCTGCATTGTGTGCTTCGCAAGTGTTTAGCAGCGACAAACACGGTGAAGCGCTGCTCTGATCAGCACTGCCAAGCACATAACGAAGCGATAGATAGATAGATAGATAGATAGATAGATAGATAGATAGATAGATAGATAGATAGATAGATAGATAGATAGATAGATAGATAGATAGATATGAGGGGGGGAGGTGTCCAGGTCTCGTGGCCGTAATATGGAGGTTAAAATGAGGCTTTATTACAGTTTGAGGCCTCATTTACACGAGCGTGTGCGTTTTGCGCTTGCAAAAAACGCAGCGTTTTGCGTGCACAAAAGGCACTTGACAGCTCCGTGTGTCATCCGTATATGATGCACGGCTGCGTGATTTTCGCGCAGCCGCCATCATAGAGATGAGGCTAGTCAACGTCAGTCACTGTCCATGGGGCTGAAAGAGTTAACTGATCGGCAGTAACTCTTTCAGCACCCTCGACAGTGAATTCCGATCACCATATCGAGTAACCTGTTTAAAAAAAAAAGAGGTTCGTACTTACCGAGAACTTCCCGGCCGTTGCCTTGGTGACGCGTCCTTGGTGACGCGTCCTTGGTGACACGCCTCTCTTGACATCTGGCCCCACCTCCCTGGATGACGCGGCAGTCCATGTGACCGCTGCAGCCTGTGCTTGGCTTGTGATTGGCTGCAGCTGTGACTTGGACTGAATTGTCATCCCGGGAGGTCAGACTGGAGGAAGAAGCCGGGAGTTATCGGTAAGTCAGAACTTTTTTTTTTTTTTTACAAGTTCGCGTATATTGGAATCGGAAGTCACTGTCCAGGGTGCTGAACCAGTTTAACTCTTTCAGCACCCTGCACAGTGACTGTCTCCTGCCAGGTTCGGTCAAAACGAGTTCGGCCGAACCCGGTAAAGTTCGGTTCGCTCATGTCTAAGACACTCCGTTCGGATGTTTGTAAACAGAAAAGCACGTGGTGCTTTTCTGTTTACATTCAGTTTGACAGCTCTTGCGCGAATCACGCAGTTCGCACGGAAGTGCTTGCGTGCGACGTTCGTGGTTTTCACGCACCCATTGACTTCAATGGGTGCGTGATGCGCGAAAAACGCACGATTATAGAACATGTCGTGAGTTTTACACAACGCACTCGCGCTGCGCAAAATTCACGCATCGTCTGCACTGCCCCATAGAGTAATATAGGTGCGTACGACACGCGTGAAAAGCACGCGCGTTGCACGCGCGTATATTACGCTCGTGTAAATGAGGCCTGAAACTGACCTTAGTTGGATGTAATCACATTGTGAGAATTGTTTTCAGTAAATTATATTTAATTCAGAGTTTAAAGCATCAGCCAGAAGTCGCTTAAAACTACTGTTATATTTAATTAGACGCCCAACCCCCATCCACTTCCAAAAGTTCTCATGCCTTCCAGATGGAGTTTTGTTTGTTTTCTCAGCTATGACAGCGGAGCGTCTTCTTTCCAGATTGCCGGCTCCCGCTTCTCTGCAGCATTCCCTCTCTATGTCAGTCCCCGGGGACCTGCTACTTTATATGGACTCAGCACAGAGAAATTTGAAACTTTTTTGAATCAACTTTATTCTAAATATTTTTGAATTTAATAAACATTAGACAACAATTTCTTCAATGTAAAATTCATTGTTCAGACGACAGTAAAGAATGAAATCATCAGGACAGTCGGCAGCGCTTGATAGGACTGGGCAATTATGACCTAAATCAAAAATCACTATTAATTGACCATGTAACCTCGATTACGAATATTGAACGATTATTTAGACCACACCCCTTTTTACATGCCACGCCCCCTATTTGCGTGCTACGCCATTGAATTAATATTTATCCCCTGAGCCTCCTGTATACTACTGTATATAATATACCCCCTGACACTGCCCCCACACAGTATAATGCCCCATAGCTGCCCCCACACAGTATAAAACCCCCCATAGCTGCCCCACACAGTATAATGCCCCCATAGCTGCCGCCACACAGTATAATGCCCCCATAGCTGCCCCCACAGTATAATGTCCCATTGCTACTCTCCACACAATATAACACCCCCCATAGCTGCCGCCACACAGTATAATGACCACATAGCTGCCCCCACAGTATAATGCCCTATAGATGCCCCCACAGAGCATAATGCCCCCATAGCTGCCACCACACAGTATAATGCCCCCATAGCTACCACCACACAGTAAAATGCCCCCATAGCTGCCACCACACAGTATAATGCCCCCATAGCTGCCACCACACAGTATAATGCCCCCATAACTGCACTTCCCACAGTATAATGCCCCAATAGCTGCCTCAACATTGTATAATGCCCCCATAACTGACTTTAATGCAGAATAATGCCCCTACAACTGCCCTTACACAGTATAATGCCCCCATAACTGCACCCCACACAGTATAATGCCCCCATAACTGCACCCCACACAATATAAAGTCCCCCATAGGTGCCCCCAATAGTGCCTGATAAAAATAATGATATACATACTCACCTAACCCTGTTCCAATGACGAGTAGAGGAGATCCCTCCGCTCCTCTGGTCTGTGCAGCTCGCGCAGACAGGCGCGATGACGTCACTGCTTCGTGTCCAGCGATACATAGTGAATGGTAGAGCAGGGACATTACGGTCCTCTGCTCTACCACTAGATTCAACTGGATCTGCTTCCTGAAGATTCAGATACAGTAAAAACCGGGAGAAACGAATTGATAAATCAGAAATTCGCAACATGACGTTGATTAATTGCGCTAAATTTTGATTTTAAGTATTTTTCAATTAATTGCCCAGCCCTAGCTCTTGACGTCACTCACTTTGTTCCCTATGTTTTATTACTCCTTTCCTAGGTTTTTCTGCCCATCATCCATGATAATGAATTCTAAGTGACCCCCAATTCTAGTAGAGGTGGCCCCCTTGACTACTGGACGCAATAGCGGCTGCTATGCCTGCTGTCCAACATAGGCGCTATATGGCCATGTTATGTGTGCACAACTTAATACTGTTATATGTCACTGTATGGCTGGATTATTTAGGCGCAATGGTAGTATGGTAGAATTATGCTCCAATTTAAAGGGGATGATGTGTCCCACATGTTTTGCTCAGGGTTCTCTGCACATCTGACTTACTACAAGTAAATGGCCACTTTTCACCACTATGTTATTTTTAGGTTCTATAGTAGTCAGAGCTCCATTTTCTGATACAGCGCTCTATATCCCGTTTACACTAAGGGTATGTTCACACTACAGCGTCCGTAACGGCCGAAATTACGGGGCTGTTTTCTCCTGAAACGGCATGTGCAGGCGCTTCAATGCCGCGTCCATTACGGACGTAATTGGCGCTGCTTTTCATTGGAGTCAATGAATAACGGCTCCAATTACGCCCCAAGAAGTGACACGTCACTTCTTTGACGCGGGAGTCTATTACGCGCTGTCTTTTGACAGCGGCGCGTAAATATACGCCTCGTGTGAACAGACAAACGTCAGCCCATTGCTTTCAATGGGCAGATGTTTGTCAACGCATTCAAGCCGTAATTTCGGACGTAATTCGGGGGTTAATACGCCCGATTTACGTCCGTAATTAGTGTGCGTGAACATACCCTTACTGTAAAATGATAAACTCCCGGCTGCTGCCACTAGGGGTAGTCTAGGATACTGAACTCAATAATAACACAGTAGGCAGTAAGCTCCTAAGCTCCCCCTAGTGGTGACTGCAATCAGTCTGAATTTTATCATTTAACTCTATGTCCATGCAGAGGATTTGAAGCTCTGTATCTGATCTCAGGCTGCTTTAAAGAAAAAAATAAGAAATTAATCAACACAGAATTTATTACCTATTTAGGATTTTTTTTTAAAAATGGTGTTCAACGGTGGACGACAGTATTTACACCATAAAACAATGGGGGAGATTTACTAAGAAAAAAATCACCTGAATGTTGGCACAACTTGGCTCCAAAAAGTGGCATACAGTGACACTTTTTGCACCTTCCAGGACAGTTTTGAAAAGTGTCTGGAAAAAAGTAGACACTTTTTACTAATCTAAGACAACCCCATGAAAGTGATTCCTTCTTTATATTTGGGCTGCTTAACATGAGAAGTTCTAATAATTCCTCTTTTTCTCAATCCCTGATTTCAGCGGTCTGTCACTTATGTGGTAATGTGAACCCTTTTATGAGAACTTACATTGAGGGTGAGTCTGACGTGTTCATGATCTGCCGCTAGCTTCCCCCACTTTCTGCTGATTGACAGATGTCACCCTATGCATAGTAAGAGGGAGACATCTGTCAATCAACAAAGAGTAGGAGGAGCTAGCAGAGAGTGGGCAGCACTAGCTAAGAGTGGGTGTAGCTAGTGAAGAGTGGGCGGTGCTAGTGGCATGTCAAAATAGTTCTGAATTGAGTTCTGAATGTTAGTTCTCATAGAAGGGTTGACATTAGCACATAAGGGACTGACCGCTGAGTGGGGGCATCCTATCATGGATGACTGGTTCCCTTTAAAGATTTGTATCAGATAAATGGAGCTCTGGCTACAATAAAAAAATATATTATAAAATTAATCAAAACAGAATTTTGTGTGGACATTGGATTTAAGCCTTGTTCATACAGACATGCATTGATGGCGAATTTAGCAAATAATATCCTCTTTGCATATTTATCCTGAATATTATGAGATTGTCACTTGATTATCTGCTTGTCCGCAGCAGTGTCACAGTCTTGTCTCCCTAGCTTGTCACTTATTTCATTAAAGGGCAAATAAACTTTTAAAAAACCTTTTGACATGTCATCAGTGGCGGATCCCCATAGGTCCCTTAGGGACCAGAGGCTTTGTCAAATTTTTGCCGTGAATCTGCCACAAAACTGAAGGCCCCTGGAATCAATTGTATTCACGTGCAAATGACACGGATAGAATTGACATCGCTGGCAAGGGAACCGTCGGTTCTCTTCCCCGCCATTCGGCCTGTTTTTTTTATGCAGGCCTGCGTCGTTCCACTGGATGTGACCTGGTCAGAAGCGACTAGGCCTGCATCATCGGAGAAGAGGATGGCGCTGGAACGGAGACAGATAAGTGTGGCACTAAATACAGGGGGTGGCACATCTACAGGGGGGCTGTGTGTCTCCTTCTACAGGGGGCTGTGTGGCTCCTTCTACAGGGGGCTGTGTGGTGCTATCTACAAGTGGGTGAAACTATCTACAGGGGGCGGCGCTATCTCCAAGAGGGGGGTGTGGCACTATTCATAGGGGATGTGTGGCACTATTTACAGGGGGGCTGTATGGCCACTACCTCCAGGGGGCCTGTGTGTAATGCTAACTACAGGGGAGCTGTGTGGTGCTATCTATAGGGGGGCTGTGTGTAATGCTATCTACAGGGGGGTCTGTGTGGGGATTTCTACAGGGGATCTGTGTGGCAATATCTACAGGGGGTCTGTGGCGCTATCTATAGGGGCAGTGGTGTAATGAGGGATACTTTCATTGATGCCTATAATTGGTGTATATAACGGTCGTCTATTTTATTGCTGGACTTGTAATATTATAGTATTTAAAAAAGTAATTAAAACAAATTTAAAATAAGTTTTCTTATTCTCTTGTTTAGTTGCTATATTAGCGCTTACTGGGGGTATTACTTTTGGTCATCAGATCGCCCACCATTGATGGAGACTTGCCCTGCTCCCTAACTGCCCCGCTCAGGAGCTGCCAAGACTTAGGGTATGTTAGTGTCCGTAACAGCTGAAATTACGGGGCTGTTTTCAGGAGAAAACAGCTCCGTAATTTCAGCCGTAATGGCATGTTGAGGCGCTATTTCGCTGCATTCATTACGGACGTAAATGGAGCTGTTTTTCCATGGAGTCAATGGAAAACGGCTCCATTTACGTCTGAAGAATTGACAGGCACTTCTTTGACGCGGGCGTCTTTTTTACGCCCCGCCTTTTGACAGCAGGGCGTAAAAAAAATGACCGTGTGCACAGAACATCGTAAGACCCATTCTAATGAATGGGCAGATGTTTGCCAACGCTATCGAGGCGCATTTTCGGACGTAAATCGAGGCGTAAAACGCCCGAATTACGTCCGTAAATAAGCCGTGTGAACATACCCTTAGAGGGAACATTGCTTGTCAGGAGGATGTGTCCCTGCATAGTGTGATACTGTCAGCGATGGTTGGAGACTGTCAGTATGTAGGGACACAGCCCCTTGACAAGGGGAATCGTAACACCCATTTGTCAATGCTCGCTCAGAAAGGTAGTGTTAACAATAGTTACGGCGCGGCAGAGCGGCGGTAGAGAAGGGGGGCCCAAATGTAGGTAACAGCCCAGGGCCTATAGTCTACTTAATCCGCCACTGCATGTCATAGTGACATGTCAGAAGGTTTGATCGGTGGATGATGAAAAGCGGCTCTGCCACATCGTTTCTGATCGGCATTCCTCGGAAGGCTGAGCGAGCGGTGTACGGACTCATAGACTTTCTATTGAACCTGTACATCGCTGCGAGGAAAGCCGGTCAGAAACTAATCGGCACAGCGCTCACCCGAGCGCTTCTGCCGCTTAGTTTTAGTGATCGGTGGGGGTCTCAGTGCTCGATTCCCCACCGATCAAAACTTTTGACATGTCACTATGACACGTCGAAAGTTTTTTAAAAGTTTAGTTACCCTTTAAGGCCCCATGCAAACGACCGTATTTTTCATCTGTAATTATGGACCCATTCATTTCTAAGGGTTTACGGACACCTTTCCATGTTTTTACAGGTGGGTGTCTGTGCTGTAGCAATGATAGAACATGTCCTTTTTTTGTGTAATTACGGCACAGACTCCCCATGGAAGTCCATGGGCCATTACGAACGGCAACAAATGTGTATCCGTAGCTGTCCATAATTACGGAAGCATTGCTATGCGACGCCAGGGGATTACTCAAGATTCCTCCCTGTTTTTTTGCGGATCCGTAACTACGGATGCTTTACGGATGCATTACGGACCGTATTTACGGACACCCTTCCGTATATGCGCATGATATGCGGAGGACTTATAGATGACTACAGATCCGTATTTATGGACTGTATTTACGGATGGAGGTGTGCATGGGGCCTAAACATGAGGACACGTCGCTCGGACCACAACGCAAACATGTAGCTAAATTCTTTGCTGCCAGTCCAGACAATCTGCCTTAAGTCTCATGCACACGACCGTAGCCATGCTCATGGCCGTAATTTTCGGGTCGGCCGGCAGCGGACTGTCAGCCGCGAGCCGCCCGCAAATCGCGGGCCATGCACAAGGCCGCAGACATTATTTTCAATGAGCCCGGACCGCAGAACACGGCCGTAGTAAGACATGCCCGTTCTTTCTGCGGTCCGGGCTCTTGGGCCATGCACGGACCGTAAAAACTACGGTCGTGTGCATGGCCCCATAGAAATTAATGGGGCCGCAATTCTCCCCTGGATTTTCGGGGGAATTTCGGCCGCAAAAGCACGTTCGCGTGCATGAGGCCTTATAGCTCCAGTAAGCACACAATGGTAAGACACTGATACAAATGCGTCCTACAGATGAACTTGTGTGTCCAAGCCTAAACATTTGCCTTTCAAAGGAATCAACTGATGTATCACTGCACAACTGCTGAAACCTCTGAGTGTGGATCAGGCCATTAACATAATCTCTTCGGCAGTCCTACTATGCAAGACTTTTCTCTCTTTTGTAGGACAACATTTAGGTAACGGGACCCCACCTACCATGTGCCATGTATAATACTGGTGTCCTGATTTGTCAGAATGGCCTTTGCACCCCTGTAGCTATGTCCCTGCCCACTGATATTATCTTGGACATCAGAAAATGGGTAAAAGTGGAATTCCCATATAATTACCGAGGTCACCTGCTAAATGTTGCACTTTAGATACTCCTATGGGCGTTACGGTTTATTTCATTTTATCCTACATTTATACATACATACATACATACATACATACATACATACATACATACATACATACATACATACATACGTACATATACTCACAATGTATAAAGGATTATACATTGTACATTTATCAATGCAATTATAGCAGTTTTCTGGCCTTCCGGGTTCACCAATGGAGTGCTTGTCATCAATAAGTCTAGAATGGTATAATTGTGGTGCAAGACTCTCATCATTGCAGATGATTGTATAAGTTTTACACCACGACACAAGGGGGCAGATTTACTATTGGTGTTGCGCCAGAATTAAGAAGTAGCACCTTCTTTTTGGCGCAAAACATATTAGACAAATTTCTAAATGAAATGTCCCAAAATTAACAGATGATTTCAACTTGTCCGCCAAGGGGGCTTAGCTTATCGGAAAAAGAAAGTGGTACTAAATGAAGCAAAAAAAGTGGTCTCTAGGGTAAGCCAACTAAGAGGTGCTATAAAGTGAGATATGTGTCTAAAGGTGCGCCAAATCTACATCCACCATAAGCCATTGTGATAAATTTGGCGCATCTAGTCTAATTCCAAGCTGTGTACATTTAAAGAATATTCCCAAAATCATAAATTATCACCTATCGAAAGGATAGGTGCTCATTTTCTGACTGCTGGGGGATTCACAGCTGGGACCCCCACTGATCGTAAGAACGGGGGTCCCGAACTCCCAGATCCTCCTCACTGCTTGACCCCAGTGAGGATAACATTGAATGGAGTGGCGGCCGAGCATGCCCGCTGACGCTCCTTTCAATTTCTATGGGAATTATGAAAATAGTCTAGTACAACCAGTCCCATAGACAGTGAGTGACAGTGAGTGGAGCAGTGGGAGCATTCTTGACCACGGTGCTAATCAAGATCATCCTCATTGTGGGGGGTCTAGTGAGAAGTATATGGGGGTTTGGGACTCCCATTCTGACAATCGTGGGGGTTCTAGCGGTGGGGCCCCCATTGATGAGAAAATGATCACCTATCCTGTGGATAGGTTATAATTTATGATTTGGGGAAAACCCCTTTAAGACAGTATTAGTAAATCTGCCCCAATATGTGCTGGACAATAGCTGGAAAACATGACGGCAGGCAATGAGTCTCTCATAAAACATGAAGAAGCTGATAAGCATCTCCTAGTAATATGAGTCCCTTTAGCTTCTGCAGCAACCCCATCCTCCCGGGAAGCATCCAGCATCTGCTGCCTAGACTGTCCTCCAACTCACACCAGCACTCTACAGTTAATTGTTACTCACCATAAAGACCCGACCCCACCAGGGATCAATAAGTTATTGATGTAGGACAATAACCCCATATTATAAAGCATAAATTATAAATGTTAGCATGAGATTACGAGAGTGCAAGTCAAGGAGTAGAACTTACGCAGGATCATAGAGCGGAAGGAGGGTCCCAAAATCAAATGTTCTTCCATTGACCACCCAACACCACCACCAGAGGTAGAAGAGAGGAACAAGGGAAAAAACTCACAACAGAATCCTTATCAAAATGGAAAAATGTAAAACTTTCGTCTTTCAGAACATGCTGGGAGTTGTATTTACACAACCACTAGACAGCCACAGGTTGCAGACCACAGACCTCAGGCACATGGGGCATGACTAGTTAAATAGTGGCGACACCATAGAGCGGCTGCCATTGGCGTAGCCAACTCCTTGACTTGCACTCTTGAAATCTCATGCTAACATTTATCATTTATGCTTTATAATATAGAGTTATTGTCCGACATCAAGAACTTATTGAAGATATTCATCAGTAGGGTCAGAATATGATATGAGTCGACTCCAAGCTGTTCAAATATCTCTGCTGCACTTGAGAAAGCGAAGAAAGTCTCTAAGAAATGGCGATGGTGGTCATCTTACTGATTGTGGATAGGGGACCGAGCTTCACGTTACAAATGTACTTCACCAGGACCAGTACACATGACAATTTTTGCACACACACACACCAGCCTTCACACTATAGCCCATTTGCTTGTAGAATCCAATACCTCATAGTTCCCACTTCCATACAATGACCTATATCTGTTTTGCTGATACAGCCCCTGGTGTGTAAGCCACATTTTTATCACTTGCTGTGATTGCTTTTTTGGTGTGTGGTTTTTGCTGCTTGTGGTTTTCTGTTCCCTTACAATCACAGTCAAAAATGTTCCTTCTTGCGCCCTTTTAGGTATGTGGTTGGGAAATAAGCGTCTGTTTACACTAACAGTCTTTTCAGTTTGCATCAGGTTTAAGGAATACAATTAGTACATTATATTTAAAAAAGAAAACTTTTTTTTTTTTTACTGAATTAGGCCCTGTTCACATCCGCATCGGCTTCCGTTTGGGGGTTTCCGTTCATCTATTCCGTAAGAGGAACAGGTGAACAGAAAGCCGAACAGAAACTATAGCTTCCATTTGCATTATCATAAACGGTATGATCAGCCAATGAACGAGCGTTTACTCATTCACCGACTGATTGTTGTCCTGTTTACACAGAGCAATGATCGGGAACGAGCGTTTATATGAACGCTTTGATATGTATCGTTGGGGTCCAAGCAGTCAGACCTTAAACGTTCAGTAAGTGATGGCATATTCTATAGAAATACCGTCACATAGGCCTGATTCACACAAGCGCTGCGCATCTCGGACGTGAAAAACCGCCTATTTTCACATACGAGGTGCATCCGTGCTCAGCGCTGCGGGACGCGATGTCAAGCATCCCCCATATTTGAGAGTCTATGGAGGGATGCGTGATGCATGAAAAGATAGGATATGTCCTATTTTCGCACGGACCCTTCACACGGTCCGTTGAAACAACGGTAGTGTGGACGGCCACATTGAATTACATAGGTCCGTGGGACGGCCGCTGTTTCAACGGCGTCCCACGGACGTTAAACACGCTCGTGTGAATCAGGCCTCACAGAAATGGGAAAACAGATTCATTCAATGGGTGTGGAGAGACGCTGCTGCACGTCGGGTGGGAGAGTAACCAAGGCAAACACCCGGCAACTGGCAGGTATCGCGCATGAGTCCTATTCTAATTAATAGGACACGTTCATGATACCTGATGGACGTCGGGCAGTTGCCTCAGCGACTGTCCTGTCTGGTGTCTCTCTATGTCTGATGTCAGATCGGGCAGAACCCGGGGCAAGGATTCAGTTTGGCGCCACCCCCAACCTCTTTCCCGACATCTCCTTCCTACTTGCCGTGTTTGTTTTCCCTACCAATCAATGACGTGTTATTTCTTTACCACATTTCTTTTTATGTAACTCGAGCATAAAAACATTTGCGCATTTTACAAGCAATATAGTTCTATACACAACACCAGAACCAAGCTCAGTACATAAATACAACACCAGAACCAAGCTCAGTACATAAATACAACACCAGCACAAATACAGCTCAATTTAGTGCAACCCCTGCCGTATAGGTATGTACAGCGTAAAACTACAGCTCCCAGCATGGCCCAAACAATGATAAGGATATGCTGGGAGATGCTGTTTCACAAAAAATAAATCATATCATAATCATACCACCCATCATCTCGCTGCAGATTATACAGTGACTACAGTGCTGATTAGAGGCAGAATGAACATTTACATTAGGTGACTCTCCGGTGATGTCTCAGATTCTAGTTCTTTTTCTCCATCCGGTCCAGACCTCTATGATGATTTCTCCCGGTCACAGACCATTTCTGCAGTTTGCCGCTCAGATGTCTTCAGCTTCTCACTTTTCCAACATTTCTACACCTATAAATAAGGATAAAGTTCTCATTATACCACACACTACGCCCCTAAATATAATAGCGCCATACACTGCACCTCTAATTATAATAGCACCATACACCGTGTCCCACACACACACACTGTGCCCCCTGTAGATAGTGCCTGCCATAGAGCCCCCTGTAGATAGTGCCCCACATAGATAGTGCCCCCATATAGCCCACCCCTGTATATAGTGTCCCACAAATAGCTCCCCCTATAGTGCTCCACAGATAGCCCATCCCTGTATATAGCCCCCCTGTAGATATAGCCCACCCCTGTATATAGTGCTCCACATATAGTCCACCCCTGTGTATAGCCCCCCTGTAGATATAGCCCACCCCTGTATATAGTGCTCCATAGATAGCCCACCCCTGTATATAGCCTCCCTGTAGATATAGCCCACCCCTGTATATGGCGCTCCATATATAGCCCCCCTGTAGATTGAGCCTCCCCCCTGTAGATAAAGCCCCCTCCCGTAGATAAAGCCCCCCTTGTAGATAAAGCCCCCTGTAGACAAAGCCCCCTTGTAGATAAAGCCCCACATAGATAAAGCCCCCCTGTAGATAAAGCCACACACTTTTTTATTACAATAAAATAACAAACTATTCAAACTCACCTTAATCCCGCTCCCACGCCGTCCGGCAGCCATGGAGACCTGCTCTCTTCTGCGCAGGTCTCCTGGGGGTTGAACGAAGCGTCTATGAAAGGCGCTGAGTGGCTGGGCAGAATGACTTTCCCTGTCAGTCAGCGCCTTTCAGCGACGGAAGCGCGATACCGCTTCACTCGTACAAAAGAGCTGAACGGCCAGTCATTGCTTCTAATTGTACCAGTGTCCTATAGACACAGGTACAATTATAGTGCAGGAGGAGGTGGCGCTGGCGCCCCCCTCTAAGTTGCGCCCGGGGCACATGCCCTGCCTGCCCCCCCCCCCTAGCTACGCCCCTGGGCAGAAGAGAGATGCGCTGCACAACCGCTTTAACACACATGGCACCCCTATAGGTGTTCTATTACATTATCATAATCGGGCTGGGTGAATGGGGCCGTAATCTGATTCATGTGGGAAAATTCAAAGGCTGGGTTATCACGTTGCGGTTTAAATGTGTCTTATGTGCTTTAAAACGGCGCCGTTGTGCCGTGATTTTATGAAAATCGTAGTAAAAAATGCACTTAAACCTCGACATGAGAACCAAGTCTAAAACAGGACATAAATAATGATCATTAATTGGAACAGTTGTAGAGTCTGATAACAATAAACCAGATTGCAGGGCTGTAAAACCGACCTTTGATCTAAGAGTAACCTGATAGAAGTGATTGCTCATCCATTGAATATAATGTGTATACTACACAGGACGTCCTATATTTGCCAAGAGTCTAATGACCTTATGGAGTATGTCAGCCATTAATAATGTTTAACTTTTGCATGTATTATGGATGGGTAATGTAACTTCTGTGCGGCACTAGCTATTTACAGATGCTGGCAACTTATGTTATTCACCTTTCTCATTTACATAGGGAGGAATTTATTAAGACTAGCGTAGATTTCCGCTATAATTTACGCCAGCGTCTGGCGTAAATTGCAGTAAATGCGTCAGGTTGTGGGTGGCCCCGCCCCCATCTGCTAAGATCCGACTACTTTTTCTAAAAGTACCAAGAGAGGTGGAAACTGCTCAAACGTCAAATTTTTTACAACAATTTTTTGAGTCATTTGCGACTTTTATATGCCAGAAAACTGGCATCGAAAAGTTGATCAATTCCCTCCCAAAGTCCCCGCGTCCTGGCGTCAGGATATAAGGCTTATTTTGTAGTTTAGGTTGCACTTACATTTAGCAGAAGAAATCGTTTGTCAAATTATGTAGATGGTCTCTGGCGGTCCTCGTCATCCGTATGGTGAATTAAGGTGGTCTTCATATGGGAATAAGACGGACATTGATCGCACCAGCAGCCAGGCAGATACTCAAGGTTTACAAATAACTAATACACCAGAGAATGCACCGAGAACTAGACTTTAATACTTTGCTTCGATTCCTGATGATTTTCAGGATCTCTGCTTGCTGTAGTGAGTGAGTATTTGCTTTAAATCAAAATGCTAAAAATCTGTAAAGACCTACAAAAATATTTCCATACAGTGCCATCAATCAGAGATCATGAAAATGGCAAGTAGTTGAAACACAAACTATAGTACAAAGTTACGGAAGTTTTTACCATACAATGATTAAAGAGAACGTCTCATGTATTTAATTTTCAATTTCATTAATTAGATGTAAGTCTGTAGAAGAGAAATAATGTTTGTTCTCTTTTTAAATATTTTTTTAGTGTTAATAGGTCGGCCATATTGGAGACGTACACTTTACCTTCCTGTATTGTCTGTATAGAAAGTGCAGCAGGACGTGTGCTTTATGGCAGATGAAATGAATGGTAGTCATGACAGAGAAATGTCATAGATTATTACTGTCTCCAGGAAGTGATGGAGTCAAGCCCCTCCCCCAGAGACCAAGAAGTGGCAGGGGAGCTGCGTACAGAAAATGTAAAAGATCAGTCCAGCACTTGGAAAACAAGGTTCATACTTTATTGAAATATATTAAAATCCACTATACCAATTTGCAGGAAAACATAATAGATCACACGTTTCGAACGCCCACTGCATTCTTACATCACGTGTAAGAGTAAGGGCATGGCCAGACGTGGCGTATTTCTGCAGACACTGTCCGCATCAATGCCGCACATAATCTGCGTTGCAGATTCCGTTGCGCCTTTGCCTAAATTGTGAAGTAAATTGCTGCGGATTAGCGGTTGCGTATTCAGGTGAAGAATACATCCTGCTCTCTTTTAAAACATTCCATCTCAGTCTGGAAATAGACCTCGAAACACATAGGTCCAGGCAGAATGATGAAATATCCTGTTCGTGAAAGCAATCCGGAACGCAACACACATAACATCTGCGGATTTCATTGCGTAATTTTGAAACTCCATTGAAGTCAATGGAGAAATTCCGAAACAGCCAGTGTATGCTGCGGACACCAAATTCCGCACCGCAGCCTAAGGTCCGCAGCTGAGTATTCCGCCACGTGTGCACGAACCTAACTAAAAAGGTGTGGAAACCAATGGAGAAACGGTCCGCTGCAGATTTCCACAGCAATTCTGCCACGTCTGGCCGTGCCCTAAGGGTATGTGCACGTGACCTATTTTCAGACGTAATTCAGGCGTTTTACGCCTCGAATTACGCTTGAAAAGACGGCTCCAATACGTCTGAAAACATCTGCCCATTGCTTGCAATGGGTTTTACGATGTTCTGTGCAGACGAGGTGTAATTTTACGCGTCGCTGTCAAAAGACGGTGCAAGACACTTCTTGGGACGTAATTGGAGCCATTTTTCATTGACTCCATTGAAAAACAGCTCCAATTTCGTCCGTAATGGACGCCGCGAAAAACGCGTGCACTTGCAAAAACGTCTGAAATACAGGAGCTGTTTTCGCCCGAAAACAACTCCGTAATTTCAGACGTAATTTGTTAAAATGTGTGAACATACCCTTATGAGGTCTGGAAAAGGGTAGTTTGGGGTCTGGTCTGGGGTCTGTAAACAGGTGGGGGTCTGTTCTGGGGTCTTTATACATGGCGGTCCTTATGCCCTACCTATTTTTCTGTATGTTACACCCATTTATATAGAACACGCCCCATCCTATGGCATTTGAATCACAAATAGACCCCATTTAGTACACCCCAAAATGAACAAACCACACAACAGACCCCCTAAATAAAGATATAGACCCCAGCCAAACTAACCCAAGCAACTTGCACTTAACAATATTTGAATCTTTAATTATGGGACATTTTAATCCCTGCCTCCGTTACTCCCAGGAACGCACCACAAGCAAAAATGTAATGTAAATTAGCATAAAACCGGCCCTGTTTGTGGTCTGGGATCTTTGATTGGTTGATAAGGTCAACAAGGCCATTTTTTGAAAAATGTGGCCCTATGACTCTGAAGATGGTGGGGTTCACAAAAAGTGATACCTGCCAAAATCTTTATAATCTGTAGTAACCCATATGGATTAATATGGCCAGTGTAACTTTATGTCTAGAGCTAGAAATATAGAAAGTTTTATGTTTTGTTTTGGCTTTTCGGAGTGACGGGCGACTTAATGTCAATAAAGGTTCCACTTTAGATAGATTAGATGATGTTCTTTATATAGCCCCTGAGCGGTCTTGGCACAACGTGCAGGCTCCTCTGACAGAAAGAGGTCAGTTTGTTCCATGTGAAGTATCCCTGAATCACATACTCTCATAAATTCACCTGTTACAAAATTTGCCCAAGAAGAAAGAACGAAGGTCAAAGAACGCAATGAGTTGATTGAAATTGTAATGATAGAGGCATGAAAAATACTCACGCGCTTCTGTGCCTCTGGATCATTACTTAGTATGTCACCATCATAGCATAAAATGTATTCTACAGTATACTAAAAAAAATGGGGTGCGCAAAAGAGCCCACACACCCTTCTGTTTTTTTTATACCTTTTGTTCCAAAACTGTATTGTTTTGCTTTTTGCTATTTTAATGTTTAGGGTGTATTTACATGAGACGGTAAATACATCATTTTGTTATAGCTCTGACGCTTATTTTGCAGCAATTTTCATAGTAAAAAAAGTGCCTACTAAATATTGGAAAATCTTTCAACAAAGGAAATAGAATTATGGTAATGTGGAAGGAAAGAGAAGAGGAACTAGAAAAAAACTAGAAAAAAACCAAAGGATCAAAGGTTAATCCTAGTTAATCCTAGTTAACCCTTTACATCCGTTTTTCTCCTCTGCGAGCACGCCCTGTTTTTACTTTTCTTTTTTCTCTGCATTTCCTTATTAACTGATCCGTGAAAATGTCATCTGTGTGCCGTTCGGTTTGTTTCCCGCACCCATAGACTTCAATGGGCGAGTCTCGTCCACAAAACGGACTAGAATAGGGAATGGTGTGAGTTTCTCTGAACGGACACCAGCTCCATAAAAAAAAAAATGGATTGTGTGAATAGCCCCATTGACTTTTATGGGCAAGTGTGCCGTCTGTTGTTAAAACGGAAAGGACATGGATGAGAAATATAGCCTAAGGTGTGGCCTGATCTGCCCTCAAAAGAAAAAATATATCCTTCATGGCCCAAAGTCTTTGCCAACCCACATTCAAACAGTCATAGTTTTTCTTTTACACCTTTATTTTTTTTTTTACTTTTTTGTAATCTATTAGAGGTCTTTTTTGTACTTTTATTATAATGTACACATTTCAGGTGAATGGGTCTCAGCTGCATTACAAGACACTTGTGCCATTGCAACCAAAATGTGGGTTTAAAAAAAAATATATATATATATATTGTTCAATTTAGGCTGCAAAATAAAGTTAAAACCGTTAGAGGATAGTAAGATTTTTTTTATTTTTTTTTTAATAAAAATGTGTATCAGTGTGATTGGTGCAACTTTCTGATTCATTATTTTTTTTTTTTTTTTTTTTTTTTTAATATGTTTTTATTCATTTTACAACATTTTATCAACAACAGTACAGCATCCACATCAAGTTTCGGTATTATACATGCCATATTAAATTTGACATCTCCATCTTCAACAATTATCATGCTTTTTGCCAGGCCTCTTCTTACAGTAGCGCTCTTGTAGTGGTATACTGTTAAACTTAACTTTTTCAACACATATAGACCCGCCGCCTCTGCCTCCAAAAATGTCCTGTCTCTCCCTGTCCCACTATCCCATGTGATTCATTTTTATTAAAAAATATTTTACTTTTTGGGATACAGCTGCTTTGTATTCTGTATACAGAGTAGCTGTATCTTGTATCCATCAGGTCAGCGGGACTGACAGGTTCAGTGTCAGCAGGTCTTGCGTGTCACGCAGGACCGAGCTGTTACCGATCACATGTAAGTTCATAACTTAGATGTCATAGATTACAGGTGCATTCTGCGTATCAGAGACACACAAGGCCCGCTGACCTGATGGATACAAGATTCAGCGCAAGATACAGCTGTATCTCAAAAACAAATTAGAAAGTTGCAGTAAACACACAAAGATAGACATTTTTATATTTAAAAAAAAATCACTTTTGAAGATGTGCATAGCCTTTAAAGCCTGAGATAGTCATTAGACTGCAATTCATTCTGACAGGCAGCGCTGCGCATGACAAAGTCTCTAAACATCACTCAACTGCTACATAAATAAAACATGACAATATTAATAATAACAAGATGTTACTCTAATGTATACTTTACCCTCAGGACATCGCTTGGCAACAATATGGTTTTCACTAGCAAATTCATATTTTATCAATGGTTGCAACACTGTGAAGAAGGGAGAATTGTTCTAATTTGACCTTGAAGTGAACATCGAAGCAGTGACATCAAGTTTCTCATATCATAATGGGGTCTGGTATTTTTTTAGAAACAGCGCCACTCTTGTCCATGGTTTGGTATTGCAGCTCATACTCATTTAAATAAATGGGGCTGCGTTGCAATACCATACATAACCATTGGCAAAAGTGGCGCTGGTGCTGGAAAAAAAAAAGACCCTTTTTTCTATTCCTGGATAACCATTTGAAACTTCTGTGTCTCCGTAATGGCACAAAGTAATAATGTCCTCTGCGGGTTCCAACCGCCCCCTCTTAATCATCTACTCAGTAAAAATATATATGACATTACTTCAAGGGTTTGTCCAAGAGCATAATTAAGTATTGTATTATATTGCACTATAAATAAGGACATCTGTGCATCTTAAAGACATTTTCCCACCAGAAGAAGGGATCGCATATCGCTAGGATTTGGGTTTTGGGGCGAGTGTTAGCCCTATAGCTAGGGTTATGGTTAGCCCCATTTACCCTCAATGAATTACCTGAAATGCTAATCAAAGGGGTATTCCCACATTAGACATTTATGGCATATATACAGGATGAGCCATAAATGATTGATAAATCAGATTTCACCTCTGGGACCCGCACCTATTTCCAGAACAGGGGTCCCCCGACCCCCATCCCGCCGTATCTGGGTCGAGAAGAAACGGAGGGGTGGCCGCGCACAACCCAAGTGGGCTCCAGCAAGCGTGTTCGGCTATTCCTGTATCACCTATAGAAATCAATGGGGAGCCGCATACATGCACAGCCACCTATCCATTCATTCTCTGCCTGGAGGAGCGATGGGGGTCGGATAATCCCCATTCTGGAGATAGGTGCGGATCCAGTGTATGGAGCTGTGTTGCGGTTCCCTGCATAGTGGATGGACGGGACCAACACTCAGCAGAGAAAATACAGAAGGAGATTCTACCTCTACGTTCTTAGCATTGGCGGGTCGGCCCTCACCGATCATGAAGTGATGGCATATCCTATTAATATGCCATCACTTCCAAAATGGGAATAGACTTTTGCTGTTTTATCCCCAGTGCTTACAACTGAGTAAATGTAGTTGTGACTGAATTGTGATTGACAGCTCAGCTTTCTCGTCCTGTTCTGCCACAGTCCTTTGTTAGATCAATTCACAATGACTGCCGCTCTGTAAAATATTATTTTAACACACGTGTGTGAATATGATGTTTTATAGTGATGGTAGTTGTGTATAGCGCAACACAGATAGTAACACAGGATGAGTAAAAATAAACTCTGTCTATGGACATCTCCCTTGGATATCAGACAACGCTGTCTGTTTACAACTTCAAGCAGGCCCAAAAAGAAAAAGGGGTGCAGATCCAGGAGATTTATCATACCTGGTGGAAAACAAAAACAGAGGAGTTGCTCATAGCAATCAGATTGGTGACCTCTTATTTTCCAAAGGGCCTCTGACAGCTCAAATCTGAGTGATCGCTGTAGGCAACCGCTCCATTTTTCCTTTTCACTAATTTTGCATTAAGTACTGTATATGTGTAACTTTGTGCTTAGCTTAGCTGCATGACTTCTATTAAAACCCGGAAAACCCTTAAAGGGTAACTAAACGTTCAACAAACTTCTGACATGTCATAGTGACACCGCTACATCGTTTTTTCCAGAAAAAGCCGAAGAGGAACAAAGCGGCTCAGCGCTCACACTAGCACTTCTGCCACTTTGTTTTAACTTTTGGTTCGGGTCTCAGTACTCAGACCCCCACCAATCAAAACTTCTGACATGTCACTATGACATGTCAAAAGTTTGTTGAACGTTTAGTTAGGCTGGGTTCACACAACCTATTTTCAGGCGTAAACGAGGCGTATTATGCCTCGTTTTACGCCTGAAAATACGGCTACAATACGTCAGCAAACATCTTCCCATTCATTTGAATGGGTTTGCCGACGTACTGTGCCGACGACCTGTAATTTAAGCGTCATCGTTTGACAGCTGTCAAACAACGACGCGTAAAATGACTGCCTCGTGCAGGACACTTCTTTGGACGTAATTTGAGCCGTTTTTCATTGAAGTCAATGAAGAGCAGCTCAAATTTACGGCTGTCAAAGACGCCTCGCATAATGCGAGGAGCATTTACGTCTGAAACGACGGAGCTGTTTTCTCCAGAAAACAGTTTGTAATTTCAGACGTAAAAGGCAGCTATCGTGTGCACATACCGTTACCCTTTAAACTAGGAATCGATGGTCAAGCACTGGGTTCTAGAGGTCATTTCCTCTCTGGACCACCAGTATCTAGAAGAACTGAAGAGTGATATATCTGGCTCTCCACAGGAGCACAGAAATCCTGATGTGATGCTCGCTCCCTGTCATGTCCCAAGCAATAGCCAAAATGTATTCAGGCCATTGATTAAAGGCTATGTGTACACCTTTGAAATCGTTTTTTTCAGTGTGAATGGTGTAACTTTCCAAATACTTTTTATGAAAAAAAAATTTTACTTTTTGAGATACAGCTGCCTTGTATTCTGTATACAGAGCGGCTGTATCCCGTGCTAAGACCTGAATCCGTCTGGCGGGTTTCAGTGTCAGCGGGTCCTGCGTGTCTCTGAATTGCAGGATCCACCTGTAATCGATCACATCTAAGTTATGAACTTACATGTGATTGCTAACAGCTCGATCATGTGTGTCAGAAACACACAGGACCCGCTGACACTGAACCCGTCAGTCCCGCAGACGTGACAGATGCAGGTTTCAGCGCTAGATACAGCTGCTCTGTATACAGAATACAAAGCGGCTGTATCTCAAAAAGTAAAAATAATTTCTAATGAGAAGTATTTTGAAAGTTGCTCCAATCACACAGATAGACTTTTTTTTTTTAAAAAACAACGACTTCATAGGTGTACATAGCCTTTAATAAAAGCAGCAGTAAAAAAAAAAAAATTCGGCCCTGGATGACTATAGGAAACTCAGATTTTGTCCGTCTCCTAGTCTACCTTTAATTATTGTCAAAACTTGTCTTCACCCTATTTTACATGAACAAAGACTTCAGTATACAGTTACAAAGTAACCACTGGGCAAACAATGAATAATGTCTGCATCTTGTCTTTGCCAAAACAACATTGTTCAGTACTTGGCAAATGACTCTGTTTGGTTAGATTTACACATTAAATATTTATGATATTACACTGTACTACTGGATAAGCTTTTCAGCAAGATCTAGTAGGGTGTCTGCATTTGGATGAATTCTTCACAGTCAAAGGAAATGTAAAGGGTAACTAAACTGTCAGAAAACTTCTGACATGTCATAGTGACATCAGAAGTTTTGATTGGTGGGGGTCTGAGCACTGAGACCCCCACCGATCTCTACCGTAAAAACACCCGTTATTGCGGGTCGTAATTACAACCCGCAATAACGGGCTCATAGACTTCTGTTACCCACGGGTACCTTCCCGTTTTCTCACAGGAAGGTGCCCGTGCCGTTAAAAAAATAGAACATGTTCTATTTTTCTATTTTACGGGCCGTGCTGCTATACTTTATAATGACAGCACGGCTCGCAAAAGCGGCCGGCTGCCCGCGGCCGGCCGTGCCCGGCCGTGCTCGTAATTACGAGTCGTAATTACGAGCACGGTCGTGTGCATGAAGCCTAAGAAGGCCTCGGGTGAGAGCTGTGCCGCTTGGTTTCTGATGGGCTTTTCTCGGAAAGCCAACTGTGTACGGATTCAATAGAAAGTCTATGAGCCCGTACTCCAACTGCTCGGCTTTCCGAAAAAAGCCGATCAGAAACTAAGCGGCTCAACGCTCACCCGAGCGCTTCTGCAGCTTCGTTTTAGCGATCGGTGGGGGTCTCAGTGCTCGGACCCCCACCGATCAAAACTTCTGACATGTGACTATGACATGTCAGAAGTTTTCTGAAAGTTTAGTTACCCTTTAATAAAGAACCATATTTGTATATAAAATAAGATCCAATTGCCTTTCTAATATTGCTTTCTAACCTTGCCCTTTTTTTGTTTTCTGTGTCCTAGTAGATTTCCATTACTTGTCCAATACAGTGTTCAGGCAACCACGGAGCCAATTGCTTACACAGGACGACACCATGCCCTCTCTGAATGGTATTATATGAGATGGGGGTTTAGTCGGAGTGTGATGACACCAAATTTTGGAGTCAGAAATGGCTACAAATTGGCTTCTATGTACTCATGGTTCTACAATTAAACATTATTTACCATTAACCCCTTAACGCCGAAGGACGGATATATCCGTCCTCAGCAGCTGCTAGTTCGCGCAGGAGGACGGATATATCCGTCCTGTGATCGCGCGGGTACTGACAGCGTACCCATGCGATCAGCGGCAGGAGCACGGCTGTTATACACAGCCTGGCTCCTGCTGCAACTGCCGGAATCGAAGCACGCGCCGATTCCGGCAGTTTAACCCATTAAATGCCGCTGTCAATAGTGACAGCGGCATTTAATGTGTTTGACAGAGGGGGGAACTCCCTCTGTCTCCCGATCGGCGCCCCCGCAAACAAATCGCGGGTCGCCGTCGGGTTTCCATGACAGCCGGGGGTCTAACAAAGACCCCCAGGTCTGTCTTCAGCATCTGCCTGTTAGGCGATGCCAGAGGCATGACCTAATAGGTTGCCTGTCAGTTTTACACTGACAGGCAATAATGCTTTGGTATACGAAGTATACCAAAGCATTATATATGCGATCGGCATATCGCATAGTGAAGTCCCCTGGTGGGACTAAAAAAAAAAAAGTAAAACCGTTAAATAAAGTTTGTGAAAAAAAAAATAAAAAAAATTACAGTCAAAGTCAAATAAAACTACTTTTTTGCCCCAAAAAGTGGTTTTATTTAATAAAACGGTCAAAACAAATCACACATACACATATATGGTATCCACGCGATCGTAACAACTTGACCAATAAAATGAACACATTAATTAAACCGCCGGATGAACGGCGTCCAAAGAAAACGCAAAAAACAACGGCAAAATTCTCTCTTTTCTCCCATTCCCCCCATAAAAAATAAAATAAAAGTTCATCTATAAGTCCTATGTACCCCAAAATAGTACTAATGAAAACTACACATTGTCCCGCAAAAATCAAGCCCACGTACGGCCACATCGACGGAAAAATAAAAAAATTACGCCTCTTGGAACGCGGCGATGCAAAAACAAGTAATTTTTTTCTAAAAGGGTTTTTATTGTGCAAACATAGAAAAAACATATAAAACCTTTACACATTTGGTATCCCTGTAATCGTGCCGACCCATAGAATAAAGTGAACATGTTATTTACGCTGCATAGTAAACGGCGTAAATTTATAACGTGAAAATTAATGCTGGAATAGCTGCTTATTTTCAATTCTCTCCTAAAATAAAGTTAATAAAAGTTAATCAATATGTTATAAGCATCTAAAAATGGTACAATTACAAAATACAACTCGTCCCGGAAAAAACAAGCCCTTATACGGCTATGTCGACGGAATAAAAAAAGAGTTACGACTCTTGGAATGCGACCGTGAAAAAACAAAAAATAATCCTTGGTCATTAACGTGCAAAATGGCCCGGTCATTAAGGGGTTAATGGGACATTTTTCCCTAAAACAAAATACTTGAAACTTGATACAGTCAGCAGGGGGTCCCTGTGCAAAAACAGTATAAAGATTATCCTCTATCGTTTGAGGAGAAGGGAATGATGTTTTTTGCTGTCCTTCTCCCTTGTGCTTACGTCGTCCCCAGTTGGATGGACCCATATCCACCTACGTACCAGCATTTTACTGCTCTGCCACCTCTTTGGTCCAGACCATCAAAAGGAAAAATCAGCAATTTTATCAATGCTTATCTATTACAGTGCAGTAAAAGTTGCAAGTTTAACATGCAATAAGTACCTCAGGTTTACTCTTTTATAAATTCAGAGTGCAATGAAGACTGCAGAGTGACCTTGTTGTGCGGAGTTACACAAATTAGCAACTGTGCAAGTGAGATCATCGCTCTGTCAAACGCAGGCTACAAATAATACCTCGAAGGATTCACTTGCTGATTTCATCCGGAAAAAATTCTTATCATCCTGCAGAACATATGTTTATGTTTGTCAAAGATTCTCAGCTACAGAGTTATCTTCCATTCACACATAGTGTTTAGCTGCGTATTTGCAGACAGATCTTTTTTGTAGTCGAGGCATTTTTTCCAAAGTACATTATAATGTAGCCCACATTATACCAATATTCTTCTATTTTTCCACCTCTAATTTGCTTTTTAGGAGAGAGTAATCCTGCTTCTCCCAATATCTTCATTGTAGAAATCACTGTCTGCAGGCAGAAGCTCTGGTAATTACACGTCATGGTGTCTTTCCCCGGAGAGACACTGAAGCAGGTCTAAGGCCCAGGAGAGGCTACAGATCGTGTCTGTGCAGCAGCAATTTACAGGCAGTGTGCAAACTCCAGGCTACTGCGGGGAGGGGCAGAGAGATGATTTGTTGGCCATAGCCTGACATCATCTACAGGAATCAGGAGATTCAGTGACATCAGTAGAATGCACAGGGCTATGAAGACTTCCAGTTCTTACTCTTGGATTGTAGCTATGTAAAGGCAAAGCCACATTCTGCTGATGTTTTATGAATCAGAAACCTACAGACAGCGGTGACATCAGTAATCATGATTACGGTGAGAATTCACATTGGAAAGTCTCAACTAGGCCAACATACCCAAAGAATGTGAGCAACTAGGAGGGATGAACTTGTACTTGGGGATAATAACACATCAGAAATTGTCACAATTTAGAGAAATGGATGGATGGATAGATAGATAGATAGATAGATAGATAGATAGATAGATAGATAGATAGATAGATAGATAGATAGATAGATAGATAGATAGATAGATAGATAGATAGATAGATAGATAGATAGATAGATAGATAGATATGAGATAGATAGATATGAGATAGATAGATATGAGATAGATATGAGATAGATATGAGATAGATAGATAGATAGATAGATAGATAGATAGATAGATAGATAGATAGATAGATAGATAGATAGATAGATAGATAGATAGATAGATAGATAGATAGATAGATATGAGATAGATAGATAGATAGATATGAGATAGATAGATAGATAGATAGATAGATAGATAGATAGATAGATAGATAGATAGATAGATAGATAGATAGATAGATAGATAGATAGATAGATAGATAGATAGATAGATATGAGATAGATAGATAGATATGAGATAGATAGATAGATATGAGATAGATAGATAGATAGATAGATAGATAGATAGATAGATAGATAGATAGATAGATAGATAGATAGATAGATAAAAGCAGTATAAACGTATCCTCTAAATCCTGTTGATAGAGACCATTGCATAGTCAAGCAATGTACAAATACATAAAACAGTCTGTGTATTTGCAGAGTATAACTGGGGATCTTATAACCAGTGCCCATAAAAGGTACAAACCTTCCACTCGTAGATCAGCTGGCTGCGAGGCTTCATGAGACAAGGACAAATTAAGAATCGTTCTGGAAAAAAAGCAGAGGGCAACCAGCCACTAATATCTAACCAGAGAAAAAAAACACAAGAAAAGAAGGATGTATCCAAATAATATGTAATCATAAAGAATTATTTTTTGGAATCTTGACGTAATCCTGGTACTTTCAGAGGAGACCTGCAATGTTTTTGCTTCTTAGACCACATGGAAAGTGACAGCCACTTATGAGGTCACCAATATTACACATGGCACATGATAGGTCACGTGGGGGGCCGTGACAGAGTTTGCCTTTGGGCTCAGGAGTTTCAAGTTATACATTTTGGCAATAATGTGGGTGACCTTCCTGCAGATTATTTCTATACTATTACAGTTTTGACACTATGAAGGCCACTTCTCTGTACCCCATATGTGTATTACTGATGTGCAGACAAGCCATACAATGTATCTAAATCTATACATTGCTATAAGTTTACCTTTTTATTGGTTGTAGTACTACAGTATAACCTCTAGGTGGTACCCAGAGCTCTGCTATTTATGGAATGCCAAGTTTCTGCCAATGAGTAACCGGTATGGACAGATGCAGATTGTTATAATATAAAATACAGCATCCGATAATCCAAAAAATCTAATAATTCGGCATTTGTCTCCAACAAAAAACTGCAATATAAATTCACAAGTTCTTCTGATTAAACAAGAATGTTATTGAAGATTTTGAGTTAAAGGAATTTTCTCAATATTAAGATGACCTGGCGATGAATTGGTCGCTGTGGGTCCAGCTTTAACCCTGGCGTTCAGCTGTTATCGATAAGGGACGCTGCAGGGAATATGTAGTATTACATGGTGGCCATTCATATTAATTCCTCCCTACCCGCTTCCCTATTCACGTGCATGCTCGCCGCTAACAGGCACCTGAGGCAGCAGCTTATCCCCTGAGAGAACAAAGGTTGAAATCCAACATGCCCAATGCCTATTTTCCTCCAACTTCTGGAGAGTCGGGGCACATTAGATGGTCGGCTGGTCCCTCTGAAATTAAGGTATGTATGCCCTTGCCAACTAGACAACCCCTATTCATTTGCCCTATTAGAGCATATGGATGTCCAAAACTGGAGACGCCACTTCTATAGGCGCGGTCATGTAATACTACATTTCCCCATGTAAATAGGGGCCTCCGTCGCAGGTCCAGCCAAAAATACTGGAAACAATAGTGCAGCATGCTTCGCTATTGTTTCCAGGAAACCCAAAGCTAACCCAACCGAACCCATTAAAGTCAATCAGTTCCGTCATCTGCTGGTGGTGCCCGTCATGCAACGGAACCGGCGCTTCCAGTTATTCCCTTGTAATGCTCCTCTGACGGAGAAGAACAACGGAATGGCGAGTGCAGATGTGAACGAGGCTTTATACATGACAAAATAAGGTAATAAGGGCCTGTTCACATCAGCGTTGCCTTTCCGTTCCGGTTTTCCGTCTGAGGTTTCCGTCGGGTGAACCCCGCAATGGAAAGTCAAACTGAAACCACAGCTTCCATTTCCATCACCATTGATATCAATGGTGACGGAAACACTGCTAATGGTTTCCGTTGGTCACCATTCCGGCAGGTTTCCGTATTAATGACGGAATCAATAGCGCAGTCGACTGCGCTATTGATTCCGTCAGAATCTGTGGTTTCAGTTTGACTTTCCGTTGCGGGGTTTACCCGATGGAAACCTCAGACGAAACCCCGGAACGGAAAGCCAAGGCTGATGTGAACAGGCCCTTACAATATCAAGCTGATTCTGTAATAAAATAAAACACTGTCACAAAGCAGATACTTTTAATAAAAGGCACAGAAAAAATTCATTTCTAGCTTATATGGCCTGTAAACCATTGATGTCTACTTTCCACATTGTGACTTTATTGACCATCAAGGTTTTCTTATACTAATGTAACAAAATATATATATTTTTTATTTTAAAGTGCATTACAATAGTCATAACATTATTATTTACTGGGCTGAGCATTCATCAATCCGTGTGCCAATACTGGAAATGACAGAGGCTGCAGAACAAGGGGCACTGCGAGCAGTTTCACGAAAGTTAATGGCGTCTTTGACTCAGTTCCTTACCCGAGGGTCATTACAAGTGGAGCAAATTATGTCCCTAAGTCCATCCAAGATAGTAAGACGATTCCTGCCTAGTCCAACAGCCTTGAATAAAAATGAATACTAATAGTATGCAGGCCACATGCTTAGAATTCCCAGATGTAAAAGATAGAGACGTTGGGGTGCAGTCGGGACTGGGGTGGGAGAGGGGTCATGTGATCCTTTTACACCTCCGTGGAAATGCTGAGACTGAAACTGAACGCTTATTAGTGTTTGTATGAGATTAGAAAAACATGGCAGTGCCACTCTTGTCCATGAGCTGTGTCTGGTATTGCAGCATTCACTTGAGTGGAGCTGAGCTGCTATACCAAAGACAACCCATGGACAAGAGGGGCGCTGTTTCTGGAAGACAGCCATATTTTTCTAATCTCATACAACCCCTGTAACTAAAGTGCAGGCAGTAATAACACCAACACAGCATGTACATTTACATGTAGATAGCCGATTATCGTAATAATATCAACTTTTCTGAGCCTTCGTAAAGAGAATTTTCCAGTGTAAATGCACAAATCTGTATCATTATCACTTATTACCTGCTACCTCACCTTGCTCTCTACACCGTTCCTAGCCTGAGACTTACCCCCCTCTGTTCCCTGTCATCAGCCTCTTGAGTAGTTGTCCACTCCCCCAGTCTATTTTCACGTTCCCGTTATATATACTGTAGGGCCGGGTTCCCACATAGCATAAACGCTGCGAGATTTCCACAACGGAATTCTGTGCGGAAATTCCGCAGCATTTACAGTAGCAGCAAAGTGGATGAGATTTAGAGAATCTCATGCCCACGCTGCGGAAAAAAACCGCGGCGTAAACGTTAATAAATTGACCTGCGGTGCGGAATTTAATTCTGCAGCATGTCAATATATGCTGCGTTTTTGTTGATTTTCCGTTGCGGGTTTTCCCCATTGAATGCAACACATGCAACAGAAAGCTTACCCATACTTACCCAGAACGGCTTCCTTTTTTAGGCTGTCCGGCCTCCTGGGATGACGTTGCATCCCATGTGACCGCTGCAGCCAATCCCAGGCTGCAGCGTCACATGGCCTGCAACGTCATCCAGGGAGGCCGGAGCGGACGTCAGAGGAGGGAGGGGGTAATTATGAACGGCTTTGTTCCGCAGTGGATATTCCGTTCTAAAAAACGCACCACAATGTGGTGCGATTTTTCGGACGGAATGTACTGCGGGTTCCAGGGTGGACACGCTGCGTGATTTTTACGCAGTGTATCCGCCCCGTGGGAACCTCGCCCATGTCTCCTTGTACTTGTACTGACAATATCTTTTTTAAGCTGTCCACACACGTTTGATCGACAGATATCTCCCTCAATTCGCCCATAAACATGTACACACGGATTGCTTGTTTATTCAATAGGCAGGGGGAGATAAGCTGCAGTCAGACACCCTTGGCGACGCTTATCTCCCGGGAAAACAATGGTTGTTAAAATCCAGGGGTGGCTGACCAGTCGGGCATTATAGTAGTACATGAGGGCCCATGGCCAGAAGGGGCCCACAGCTTCTAACAGAGGCATTTAAGCTTAAAGAGGACCTGTCACCTCTCTTGACATGTCTGTTTTAGCAAACACTGGTATTCCAGATGAAATAACAATTCTGAAGCATCTTTTGTTAGACTTCTGCGTTGTACCGTTCCTCTATTATTCCACCTAGATAATACTCGGTGTTCCTATTACCCTTGTCAAAAGTCACTGATTGGAGAGTATCAGACTGTGTTAGGGGCCATCCAGTTGTCAATTTATTTAAAAATTTCAAGGAGGAATAACAGAGGAACAGCACAACACAGCATTCTAAGAAAAAATGCTCCGAAATTGTTATTTCATGGGGAGTACAAGTACTTCCGAAAACAGACATGTCAAAAGCGGACAGGTTCCTTTAAAGGGATTTTCCCATCTCAGACATTTATGGCATATCCGTATGATATGCCATAAATGTCTGAAAGATGCAGGTCCAAGCTCTGGGTCCTGTACCTAACTCGAAAACGGGGATCCCCCGACCCCGCCAGGTAAGGGGCCACTACATCCAGGTGAGAAATAAGTTCAAAGGTGGTTGAGGTTCCAGAAACAGCTGAGCTGTGCTGTTTCCAAAACTCCCATTGAAGTGAATGGAAGTTACATAAACAGCTCAGCTCGTAAGATAAGAATACCCCTCTAAGTGCGGATTGTGCCAAAAACAAGAAATACATGAGATAACTGCTGCTCACAGGCATTGTGTAAAAAACAGCGCAGGGAAATTATAACCATAGTGGTTGGTAAGTGGCCGTTGACCAATATTACCATTATACGGCATCCATAGCAGTCTGGCTTCCTATGGTACATTCTTATGCTTCCCATTTCATACGAAGGGCTATACTGTCCAAAAATCTGACAGAAAGAAATTGTGGCATATTCCAATAATTGGTGTAAAACGGAGGTAATCATTGCTTCTAGGGGGGATTATCTCCACAATACAGAGCCACGGGGACTCCGTGCGCCTTAGTACAGGCTCTGTGCACATGACTCTGCTGGGTACATTGAGGTCTTATGGTCGTAACAATTTCTGGAGTCAGCTATCGCTAACCAGTAGTGTATGAGGACTGAATGAGGATTGAAACAAGGGACTGTAGCATTACAACCCTACCATGGACGGTTACACTATTACTACATACTATGAAAAACTTAATTTGCATATTTGACCAACCTAGTATTACACCACAGATTAAGGGCAACCATTCACGATACAATAGAATAAATGATAATTGTTATTCAAGGACATTCAATAGCAAATACCATGTATTCTTCGGCTATCTCTCCCAGGTTGGGGCATCAATTTTGAGCATCAATATATGTGAATGTGTGCTTTGAGGGGGGTAGGGGAATAATTTGGTAAAAGAAAAAAATAGACTCTCTTTGACAAAAATGTATAACTATGAAACTCGCGTAACACCTAAGCTGCTTTAATACTGTAAGGTTTCAAGTCCAATGCTGAATATACCATCAGTCTAATATTTAAGAACTATCACTACTGCAGAGTTTTCTTCATCACCAAATATATGATATTTGCAAGAATCTTGAATATAATTATCAGCTCTATAGTAAAAGAAATGCTCATATAGTAAACACCCGTCATTAGTAAGCCCGTGACACAAAAAATAGCAATAGCATAAAACTTCCTTTTTAGAATTATAATATTGAACATATCCTGCCATCCCGACACTGTAGTAGTGGGTAATACACTGCCGGGCACACTTTAATGATCTTATAGTTTGTCTGGAGACCGTCTTATTATAAATGTGCTTGCTTATGCTTTCTTCCCATCACCCGGGCCTCTAGGAAACAGGCAGGTGCCGTTTCAGGATCTCCTTTGACGACTGAGGAATGCTGTCTGGGAAAATGACTTCAAACTCAACCAGAAGGTCTCCACGTTGATCTGGGTTTTTTGGAAAAGGGAGTCCGTACCCAATAATCCTTCGTCTCATTCCCGGTTTAACAACTTCGTTTATTGTCATGGGGATGTTCCGGCCGTCCAAGGTGGGCACCGTTGTTGAACAGCCACACAAAGCCTGGAATAAACCAAAAAACTCCACATAAAGTCACAATCAGACATTCTTGAATTCTCTATAAGTAGATAATACCGAACATTTCTTTGGTACTGACTGAAAACTGTGTCCTATTTTACACGACGATTTTACATTAATGGCTTATTCATAGTCCCAACCCTGGGACCCCCAGCGATCAGCAGACCAAACGAGCAGTGGCGATCACTGGAGTCCTGACACAGTGGCGCCTAATGCATGTGTGATCGTGTCTGGTACTGCAGCTCAGCCCATCATATGAATGGCACTGAGCTGCAGTACCAGACACAGCGACACTGACATTGGTTCAGCACTGTTTGTCTTGAGGATCACAGGCGTGGGACCACTACCAATCAGATATTGGCCATCAATTTAAAAAAAATCTAAGATAACCCCTTTAAATCATGATGTTGCATTTGTCTATAGGAACAGGCTACCATTGGTCATGGCTGAAGAAATAATATAAGAATTAGTAGCCAGTCTGGCACATCTACCGCCATGTCAACCAGTTTGGATTTACAATCTCGTTGCCAATGCACGGGAAAAGGTTTTTTTGTATTACCCATTCACACACTATGTTCATTCTTGGCATGGATTCCACATTGAAGAGCTAGTTCACCCAATCATTGGCCTCTAGTCATATATGAATGAATCAACGGCTCAATCTGACAAGAACTGTGCTGGAGATACATGAGAATGACTCCCATTAGATCTGTACAATCAAAAAAATGTAAGCTCTTATGGCCACAAACAGCTTTACTTTTGCCTCATTATTTGTTTATTAGTTTTGATTATTTGTCATTTTGCTTGTCTGTTTACTTCCCCAATTGTAAATCTGTCAGCTCTCCTGTGTGTTGTAGTATAGAGGATCTGTCATCTCTCTTGTGTGGTGTAGTATAGAGAAGCTGTCAGTTCTACTGTGTGGTGTAGTATAGAGGATCTATCAGTTCTCCTGTGTGGTGTAGTATAGAGGATCTGTCAGCTCTCCTGTGTGGTGTAATAAAGAGGATCTGTCAGTTCTCCTGTGTGGTGTAGTATAGAGGATCTGTCAGTTCTCTTGTGTGGTGTAGTATAGAGGATCTGTCAGTTCTCCTGTGTGGTGTAGTATAGAGGATCTGTCAGCTCTTCTGTGTGGTGTAGTATAGAGGATCTGTCAGTTCTCTTGTGTGGTGTAGTATAGAGAATCTATCAGTTCTCCTGTGTGGTGTACTATAGAGAATCTATCAGTTCTCCTGTGTGGTGTAGTATAGAGGATCTGTCAGTTCTCCTGTGTGGTGTAGTATAGAGAATCTATCAGTTCTCCTGTGTGGTGTAGTATAGAGGATCTGTCAGTTCTCCTGTGTGGTGTAGTATAGAGAATCTATCAGTTCTCCTGTGTGGTGTAGTATAGAGGATCTGTCAGCTCTCCTGTGTGGTGTAGTATAGAGGATCTGTCAGTTCTCTTGTGTGGTGTAG
Source organism: Rhinoderma darwinii (assembly GCF_050947455.1). Classification (NCBI taxonomy): domain Eukaryota; kingdom Metazoa; phylum Chordata; class Amphibia; order Anura; family Rhinodermatidae; genus Rhinoderma; species Rhinoderma darwinii. The sequence continues at coordinate 17,913,422 of NC_134693.1, read as the reverse complement.
TATAGAGGATCTGTCAGCTCTCCTGTGTGGTGTAGTATAGAGGAGCTGTCAGCTCTCCTGTGTGGTGTAGTATAGAGGATCTGTCAGCTCTCCTGTGTGGTGTAGTATAGAGGATCTGTCAGCTCTCCTGTGTGGTGTAGTATAGAGGAGCTATCAGCTCTCCTGTGTGGTGTAGTATAGAGGAGCTGTCAGATCTCCTGTGTGCTGTAGTATAGAGGATCTGTCAGTTCTCCTGTGTGGTGTAGTATAGAGGAGCTGTCAGCTCTCCTGTGTGGTGTACTATGGAGGCGCTGTCAGCTCTCCTGTGTGGTGTAGTATAGAGGAGCTGTCATGTCTCCTGTGTGGTGTAGTATAGAGGAGCTGTCAGTTCTCCTGTGTGGTGTAGTATAGAGGATCTGTCAGCTTTCCTGTGTGGTGTAGTATAGAGGATCTGTCAGCTCTCCTGTGTAGTATAGAGGATCTGTCAGCTCTCTTGTGTGGTGTAGTACAGAGATATCAGCTCTGCTGTGTGGTGTAGTATAGAGGAGCTATAAGATCTCCTGTGTGGTGTAGTATAGAGGATCTGTCAGATCTCCTGTGTGGTGTAGTATAGAGGATCTGTCAGCTCTCCTGTGTGGTGTAGTATAGAGGATCTGTCAGCTCTTCTGTCTGGTGTAGTATAGAGGATCTGTCGGCTCTCCTGTGTGGTGTAGAATAGAGGAGCTGTCAGCCCTTCTGTGTGGTGTAGTATAGAGGACATGTCAGCTCTCCTGTTTAGTGTAGTATAGAGGATCTGTCAGCTCTCCTGTGTGGTGTAGTATAGAGAATCTGTCAGCTCTCCTGTGTGGTGTAGTATAGAGGATCTGTCAGCTCTCCCGTGTGGTGTAGTATAGAGGATATGTCAGCTCTCCTGTGTGGTGTAGTATAGAGGAGCTGTCATCTCTCCTGTGTGGTGTAGTATAGAGGATCTGTCAGCTCTCCTGTGTGGTGTAGTATAGAGGATCTGTCAGCTCTCCTGTGTGGTGAGATATAGAGGATCTGTCAGCTCTCCTGTGTGGTGTAGTATAGAGGATCTGTCAGCTCTCCTGTGTGGTCTAGTATATAGGATCTGTCAGTTCTCCTGTGTGGTGTAGTATAGAGGAGCTTCTCAGTTCTTCTGTGTGGTGTAGTATAGAGGATCTGTCAGTTCTCCCGTGTGGTGTAGTATAGAGGATCTGTTGGTTCTCCTGTGTGGTGTAGTATAGAGGAGCTGTCAGCTCTCCTGTGTGGTGTAGTATAGAGGATCTGTCAGCTCTCCTGTGTGGTGTAGTATAGAGGATCTGTCAGCTCTCCTGTGTGGTGTAGTATAGAGGATCTGTCAGCTCTCCTGTGTGGTGTAGTATAGAGCATCAGTCAGCTCTCCTGTGTGGTGTAGTATAGAGGAGCTGTCAGCTCTCCTGTGTGGTGTAGTATAGAGGAGCTGTCAGTTCTCCTGTGTGATGTAGTATAGAGGATCTGTCAGCTTTCCTGTGTGGTGTAGTATAGAGGATCTGTCAGCTCTCCTGTGTGGTGTAGTATAGAGGAGCTGTCAGCTCTCCTGTGTGGTGTAGTATAGAGGACATGTCAGCTCTCCTGTGTGGTGTGGTGTAGTATAGATGATCTGTCAGTTCTCCTGTGTGGTGTAGTATAGATGATCTGACAGCTCTCCTGTGTGGTGTAGTATAGTGGAGCTGTCAGCTCTCCTGTGTGGTGTAGTATGGAGGAGCTGTCAGTTCTCCTGTGTGGTGTAGTATAGAGGAGCTGTCAGGTCTCCTGTGTGGTGTAGTACAGAGGAGCTGTCAGCTCTCCTGTGTGGTGTAGTATAGAGGATCTGTCAGCTCTCCTGTGTGGTGTAGTATGGAGGAGCTGTCAGTTATCCTGTGTGGGATAGTATAGAGGAGCTGTCAGCTCTCCTGTGTGGTGTAGTATAGAGGATCTGTCAGCTCTCCTGTGTGGTGTAGTATAGAAGACCTGTCAGCTCTCCTGTGTGGTGTAGTATAGAGGATCTATCAGCTCTCCTGTGTGGTGTAGTATAGATTATCTGTCAGCTCCCCTGTGTGGTGTAGTATACAGGAGATGTCAGCTCTCCTGTGTGGTGTAGTATGGAGGAGCTGTCAGTATTCCTGTGTGGTGTAGTATAGAGGAGCTGTCAGCTCTCCTGTGTGGTGTAATATAGAGGATCTGTCAGCTCTCCTGTGTGGTGTAATATAGAGGATCTGTCAGCTCTCCTGTGTGGTGTAGTATATAGGATGTGTCAGCTCTCCTGTGTGGTGTAGTATAGAGGATCTGTCAGCTCTCCTGTGTGGTGTAGTATAGAGGAGCTGTCAGCTCTCCTGTGTGGTGTAGTATAGAGGAGCGGTCAGCTCTCCTGTGAGGTGTAGTATAGAGGAGCGGTCAGCTCTCCTGTGAGGTGTAGTATAGAGGAGCGGTCAGCTCTCCTGTGAGGTGTAGTATAGAGGATCTGTCAGTTCTCCTGTGTGGTCTGGTATATAGGATCTGTCAGCTCTCCTGTGTGGTGTAGTATGGAGGAGCTGTCAGTTCTCCTGTGTGGTGTAGTATAGAGGAGCTGTCAGCTCTCCTGTGTGGTGTAGTATAGAGGAGCTGTCAGCTCTCCTGTGTGGTGTAGTATAGAGGAGCTGTCAGCTCTCCTGTGTGGTGTAGTATAGAGGAGCTGTCAGCTCTCTGGTGTGGTGTAGTATAGAGGATCTGTCAGTTCTCCTGTGTGGTGTAGTATAGAGGATCTGTCAGCTCTCCTGTGTGGTGTAGTATAGAGGATCTGTCAGCTCTCCTGTGTGGTGTAGTATAGAGGAGCTGTCAGCTCTCCTGTGTGGTGTAGTATAGAGGATCTGTCAGATCTCCTGTGTGGTGTAGTATAGAGGAGCTGTCAGCTCTCCTGTGTGGTGTAGTATAGAGGATCTGTCAGCTCTCCTGTGTGGTGTAGTATAGAGGATCTGTCAGCTCTCCTGTGTGGTGTAGTATAGAGGAGCTGTCAGTTCTCCTGTGTGGTGTAGTATGGAGGAGCTGTCAGCTCTCCTGTGTGGTGTAGTATAGAGGATCTGTCAGCTCTCCTGTGTGGTGTAGTATAGAGGAGCTGTCAGCTCTCCTGTGTGGTGTAGTATAGAGGATATGTCAGCTCTCCTGTGTGGTGTAGTATAGAGGAGCTGTCAGCTCTCCTGTGTTGTGTAGTATAGAGGATCTATCAGCTCTCCTGTGTGGTGTAGTATAGATTATCTGTCAGCTCCCCTGTGTGGTGTAGTATACAGGAGATGTCAGCTCTCCTGTGTGGTGTAGTATAGAGGATCTGTCAGCTCTCCTGTGTGATGTAGTATAGAGGATCTGTCAATTCTCCTGTGTGGTGTAGTATAGTGGAGCTGTCAGTTCTCCTGTGTGGTGTGGTGTAGTATAGTGGAGCTGTCAGTTCTCCTGTGTGGTGTAGTATAGAGGATCTGTCAGCTCTCCTGTGTGGTGTAGTATAGAGGATGTCAGCTCTCCTGTGTGGTGTAGTATAGAGGATCTGTCAGCTCTCCTGTGTTGTGTAGTATAGAGGATCTGTCAGCTCTCCTGTGTGGTGTAGTATAGAGGATCTGTCAGTTCTCCTGTGTGGTGTAGTATAGAGGAGCTGTCAGCTCTCCTGTGTGGTGTAGTATAGAGGATCTGTCAGCTCTCCTGTGTGGTGTAGTAAAGAGGATCTGTCAGCTCTCCTGTGTGGTGTAGTATAGAGGATCTGTCAGCTCTCCTGTGTGGTGTAGTATAGAGGATCTGTCAGCTCTCCTGTGTGGTGTAGTATAGAGGATCTGTCAGCTCTCCCGTGTGGTGTAGTATAGAGGATATGTCAGCTCTCCTGTGTGGTGTAGTATAGAGGAGCTGTCATCTCTCCTGTGTGGTGTAGTATAGAGGATCTGTCAGCTCTCCTGTGTGGTGTAGTATAGAGGATCTGTCAGCTCTCCTGTGTGGTGTAGTATAGAGGATCTGTCAGCTCTCCTGTGTGGTGTAGTATAGAGGATCTGTCAGCTCTCCTGTGTGGTCTAGTATATAGGATCTGTCAGTTCTCCTGTGTGGTGTAGTATAGAGGAGCTTCTCAGTTCTTCTGTGTGGTGTAGTATAGAGGATCTGTCAGTTCTCCCGTGTGGTGTAGTATAGAGGATCTGTTGGTTCTCCTGTGTGGTGTAGTATAGAGGAGCTGTCAGCTCTCCTGTGTGGTGTAGTATAGAGGATCTGTCAGCTCTCCTGTGTGGTGTAGTATAGAGGATCTGTCAGCTCTCCTGTGTGGTGTAGTATAGAGGATCTGTCAGCTCTCCTGTGTGGTGTAGTATAGAGCATCAGTCAGCTCTCCTGTGTGGTGTAGTATAGAGGAGCTGTCAGCTCTCCTGTGTGGTGTAGTATAGAGGAGCTGTCAGTTCTCCTGTGTGATGTAGTATAGAGGATCTGTCAGCTTTCCTGTGTGGTGTAGTATAGAGGATCTGTCCGCTCTCCTGTGTGGTGTAGTATAGAGGAGCTGTCAGCTCTCCTGTGTGGTGTAGTATAGAGGACATGTCAGCTCTCCTGTGTGGTGTGGTGTAGTATAGAGGAGCTGTCAGCTCTCCTGTGTGGTGTAGTATAGAGGATCTGTCAGCTCTCCTGTGTGGTGTAGTAAAGAGGATCTGTCAGCTCTCCTGTGTGGTGTAGTATAGAGGATCTGTCAGCTCTCCTGTGTGGTGTAGTAAAGAGGATCTGTCAGCTCTCCTGTGTGGTGTAGTATGGAGGAGCTGTCAGTTCTCCTGTGTAGTGTAGTATAGAGGATCTGTCAGTTCTCCTGTGTGGTGTAGTATAGAGGAGCTGTCAGTTCTCCTGTGTGGTGTAGTATAGAGGATCTGTCAGCTCTCCTGTGTGGTGTAGTATAGAGGATCTGTCAGCTCTCCTGTGTGGTGTAGTATAGAGGAGCTTTCAGCTCTCCTGTGCGGTGTAGTATAGAGGATCTGTCAGTTCTCCTGTGTGGTGTAGTATGGAGGAGCTGTCAGTTCTCCTGTGTGGTGTAGTATAGAGGAGCTGTCAGCTCTCCTGTGTGGTGTAGTATAGAGGAGCTGTCAGCTCTCCTGTGTGGTGTAGTATAGAGGAGCTGTCAGCTCTCCTGTGTGGTGTAGTATAGAGGAGCTGTCAGCTCTCTGGTGTGGTGTAGTATAGAGGATCTGTCAGTTCTCCTGTGTGGTGTAGTATAGAGGATCTGTCAGCTCTCCTGTGTGGTGTAGTATAGAGGATCTGTCAGCTCTCCTGTGTGGTGTAGTATAGAGGAGCTGTCAGCTCTCCTGTGTGGTGTAGTATAGAGGATCTGTCAGATCTCCTGTGTGGTGTAGTATAGAGGAGCTGTCAGCCCTCCTGTGTGGTGTAGTATAGAGGATCTGTCAGCTCTCCTGTGTGGTGTAGTATAGAGGATCTGTCAGCTCTCCTGTGTGGTGTAGTATAGAGGAGCTGTCAGTTCTCCTGTGTGGTGTAGTATGGAGGAGCTGTCAGCTCTCCTGTGTGGTGTAGTATAGAGGATCTGTCAGCTCTCCTGTGTGGTGTAGTATAGAGGAGCTGTCAGCTCTCCTGTGTGGTGTAGTATAGAGGATATGTCAGCTCTCCTGTGTGGTGTAGTATAGAGGAGCTGTCAGCTCTCCTGTGTTGTGTAGTATAGAGGATCTATCAGCTCTCCTGTGTGGTGTAGTATAGATTATCTGTCAGCTCCCCTGTGTGGTGTAGTATACAGGAGATGTCAGCTCTCCTGTGTGGTGTAGTATAGAGGATCTGTCAGCTCTCCTGTGTGATGTAGTATAGAGGATCTGTCAATTCTCCTGTGTGGTGTAGTATAGTGGAGCTGTCAGTTCTCCTGTGTGGTGTGGTGTAGTATAGTGGAGCTGTCAGTTCTCCTGTGTGGTGTAGTATAGAGGATCTGTCAGCTCTCCTGTGTGGTGTAGTATAGAGGATGTCAGCTCTCCTGTGTGGTGTAGTATAGAGGATCTGTCAGCTCTCCTGTGTTGTGTAGTATAGAGGATCTGTCAGCTCTCCTGTGTGGTGTAGTATAGAGGATCTGTCAGTTCTCCTGTGTGGTGTAGTATAGAGGAGCTGTCAGCTCTCCTGTGTGGTGTAGTATAGAGGATCTGTCAGCTCTCCTGTGTGGTGTAGTAAAGAGGATCTGTCAGCTCTCCTGTGTGGTGTAGTATAGAGGATCTGTCAGCTCTCCTGTGTGGTGTAGTATAGAGGATCTGTCAGCTCTCCTGTGTGGTGTAGTATAGAGGATCTGTCAGCTCTCCCGTGTGGTGTAGTATAGAGGATATGTCAGCTCTCCTGTGTGGTGTAGTATAGAGGAGCTGTCATCTCTCCTGTGTGGTGTAGTATAGAGGATCTGTCAGCTCTCCTGTGTGGTGTAGTATAGAGGATCTGTCAGCTCTCCTGTGTGGTGTAGTATAGAGGATCTGTCAGCTCTCCTGTGTGGTGTAGTATAGAGGATCTGTCAGCTCTCCTGTGTGGTCTAGTATATAGGATCTGTCAGTTCTCCTGTGTGGTATAGTATAGAGGAGCTTCTCAGTTCTTCTGTGTGGTGTAGTATAGAGGATCTGTCAGTTCTCCCGTGTGGTGTAGTATAGAGGATCTGTTGGTTCTCCTGTGTGGTGTAGTATAGAGGAGCTGTCAGCTCTCCTGTGTGGTGTAGTATAGAGGATCTGTCAGCTCTCCTGTGTGGTGTAGTATAGAGGATCTGTCAGCTCTCCTGTGTGGTGTAGTATAGAGGATCTGTCAGCTCTCCTGTGTGGTGTAGTATAGAGCATCAGTCAGCTCTCCTGTGTGGTGTAGTATAGAGGAGCTGTCAGCTCTCCTGTGTGGTGTAGTATAGAGGAGCTGTCAGTTCTCCTGTGTGATGTAGTATAGAGGATCTGTCAGCTTTCCTGTGTGGTGTAGTATAGAGGATCTGTCCGCTCTCCTGTGTGGTGTAGTATAGAGGAGCTGTCAGCTCTCCTGTGTGGTGTAGTATAGAGGACATGTCAGCTCTCCTGTGTGGTGTGGTGTAGTATAGAGGAGCTGTCAGCTCTCCTGTGTGGTGTAGTATAGAGGATCTGTCAGCTCTCCTGTGTGGTGTAGTAAAGAGGATCTGTCAGCTCTCCTGTGTGGTGTAGTATAGAGGATCTGTCAGCTCTCCTGTGTGGTGTAGTAAAGAGGATCTGTCAGCTCTCCTGTGTGGTGTAGTATGGAGGAGCTGTCAGTTCTCCTGTGTAGTGTAGTATAGAGGATCTGTCAGTTCTCCTGTGTGGTGTAGTATAGAGGAGCTGTCAGTTCTCCTGTGTGGTGTAGTATAGAGGATCTGTCAGCTCTCCTGTGTGGTGTAGTATAGAGGAGCTTTCAGCTCTCCTGTGTGGTGTAGTAAAGAGGACCTGTCAGTTCTCCAGTGTGGTGTAGTAAAGGGGACCTGTCAGTTCTGCTGTGTGGAACTGATATATAAATTATATTGGAACATTTTATAACTTTTTATGATACAATGAATACTCTACATAAAATCGTAAGACCACTTTCACACGGGTGTATTTTGGTGACTATTTGCATTAGTATTTGTAAGTCAAAACCAGTAGACGGTCCAAAACATAGAAGAGGTAAAAGTCTTTCCATTATACTTATTCTCTGTGTGTGTTCAACCTGCTTTTAGCTTACATAATAAACATGCAAAATACTGACCAAAATACGCTCTTGTGAAAAACGTCTATGGGTGAAAATCAGTTCCATTCATCTGAATAATGTTGTTTCTGCAGCAGGTGCAGTTCTTTCTGCAAGTTTCATTCAGATGAATGCCATTGATTTTCAGTCGCAGAAAATGTCTGCAGCAAAATCTGCCGCGCCCTTAAGCATAAAGGAAGGGTAAAAAGAGACGTTTTGTTAGCTTATAGCTAGAAACTGTACAGAGGTGTATATATGAAGGTCTCATTGGCAAAACTGATTAAAATCCCGGAACCTGATCCTACAAACCTTCAGAGCATAAGCCGGCAAAACACATACTAGAAGAATCAATGAGCTCTATTTGACTAGGTGATCACGCCGACATGTACGCATGATGGACAGGGAGTGAACACAGAACGTCTGTATGTGCAAAACACACTTATTACATTAATACACAGAAGCAAATCTTTGTGTGACTGCGTGGTGTTACAGGCCTGCCTTGTGGGAATTTCCTCACTCCTTCCTTCGCTTCCTGCCTCATTACTGTCATTCAGGACTCTTTAGACCCCTACAAGGCAGTAATTCATTTATGTTACAGCAACAACATATGGCTATAGAAGATATATTAGGTGATGAAACCGAATCAGGTATACTAGAATGCACACTTGTGTAATGACTATAGTAATGACACTATAAGGCCTCATGCACAAGACCGTAGCCACGTGCACGGCCGTGATTTTCGGGTCGGCCGACAGCGGACTGTCAGCTGCGAGCCGCCCGCAAATCGTGAGCCATGCGCATGGCCGCGGCCATTATCTTCAATGAGCCCGGACCGCAGAACACGGTCGTAATAAGACATGCCCGTTCTTTTTTGCGGTCCAGGCTCCTGGGCCATGTACGGACCGTGGAAACCACGGTCGTGTGCATGGCCCCATAGGAATGAATGGGGCCGCAATTCTCCGGTTCGTGTGCATGGGGCCTAAGGCTGCGGTTTTCCCCATTGAAGTCAATGGAGAAATACCATGAGAAATCTGCAACCATGCTGTGGTTTACAAGAAAACTTTTTTGCCCTCATTGCCTATAACCATTGTGGTAAATTAGCACAAAACCAAAAATGATGCATGTGATAGTAGCCTAAGCAGGCTTGTCCTTGTTGCAGGTTGCAGACGTGTGGCTACTCACACCTCATATTTAGGTCAGGATCACACACAAGTTTTGATGCAGTTTTTGAAACCAAAACCAAAAGTGGATCCAAAGGGATGGAAAGGTATATAGAAAAGACTGCTGCATCTCCTTTCTTTTGTGTGTACTCCTGTGTTTGCTCAAATAAGTGAGCCAAAGGGTATGTGCACACACACTAATTACGTCCGTAATATACGGACGTATTTCGGCCGCAAGTACCGGACCGAACATAGTGCAGGGAGCCGGGCTCCTAGCATCATAGTTATATACGATGCTAGGAGTCCCTGCCTCTCTGCAGGACAACTGTCCCGTACTGTAATCATGTTTTCAGTACGGGACAGTAGTTCCACGGAGAGGCAGGGACTCCTAGCGTCGTACATAAGTATGATGCTAGGAGCCCGGCTCCCTGCACTGAGTTCGGTCCGGGACTTGCGGCCGAAATACGTCCGTCAATTACGGACGTAATTAGTGTGTGTGCACATACCCAAAAACTGTATCAAAAGTGGTGTGTGTGCTTGCGTGCGTGCGTGTGTGCGTGCGTGTTCCTGACCCAACAATATTAGAGTGTCAGAACTTCCCCTAAATTAACATGGCAGCAAACTAGTCCTTCCCTCCAGTGGCAATAAGGAGAAGCAGTAATCTCAGATGCTCCCCCACACTGTGCTGCCGCCTGTAATTATGTATCAGAACGGTCTTGTGAATGGAACGGGCAGGCACAGCTGGTGACATCACTCACCAGTATCTGAAGCAGGTGACATCACTCACCATTCTGAAGCTGCGACCAGAAGAGGAGCTAGGTGATAAGAGTCTAAGTAAGTATTTTGAACTCTAATTTTTTTTAACCCATCTTTTAAGGGTCTATTCCAATCACATGGGAATGCGTTGTAGTTTCCTGAATAGCAGGTGGACGGGAGCTTTGTTGTGCAAGGAAAAACTGTGATGGAGCCATAGCGCTTACCTATCATTGCAAACCCTTCACTCTAAGAATAGGGGTCCCAGCGGTCAGAACCCACCGATCAGTAAGTGATGGCATATCGCTAGGATATGCCATCATTCACTATTGTAAGAAACCCCTTTTGCCCACTTTATAGGGGGGTGAGAACGATTGTTCAGCGCTCTTAACATAAAGAGTTTTTCTGAAAATAGAGTTTAATAATTGTAAAATCAAAAGTGTTGCAACTCTGCTTGTTGTCTGTGAATGAAACCATTCTTGATTACATCCAGAGGCGGAAAAACCAATACAGACTTAAGGGGTGTTGTCCGGTTTCAGCAAATTAATGTTATTTTTTGTATAATTACAATGTATACAGGTTTCCAATATACTTTCTGTATTAATTCCTCACTGTTTTCAAGATCTCTGCATGTTGTTATTCAGTAAGAACATTCATTGTTTACTTCCAGTGGATACAACTCTGTCCATGGTCATGTGATGGACACACGGGTGCAGGTATCGGTAGAAGACACAGCTCTGATACACATACTGTAACTGGAACGATCCCGGCAGCCGTATCTCTATCATTTGATCATGGACAGAATTTTATCCACTGGAAGTAAACAATGAATTTCCCTTCTGAATGACAACAAGCAGAGATCTTGAAAACCATGAGGAATTAATACAGAAAGTATATTGCAAAATTGTATTACTTTTAATTATACCAAAAATAACATTATTTGCTGAAACCCAACAATTGCTTCAAGGCTGGGTTCACGTTGTGCGTTTTTGTTGTATTTTTTTTGCATACGTTTTTCTGTTTTGGTTGATGAGCCCCCATTGAGAGTTTATCTACCAAAAAAAGCAAAAAAATACTGAATGCTAAAAATACAACAAAAACGCACAATGTGAACCCAGCCTCATACGTCAGCTGAGAGGTGAATACAATTGTACCCAGTCTAGGCAGTCCTCCGCCTAGACTCTAGGCTGATACATTTTACCAGTACTGATACATTGTAGCAAATAGGATATAAGAGAGATTTGTGCTGCTGGTGTATATATCTCACAAAGGCTTGTCTAGACAGGATACAATTGTAGCAAACTCTCAGCTGAAAGGGCTCATGCACACTACCGTAGTTTCGCGGCCGCATACTATCCACAATTGCGGATAGTATAGGACACGTTCTATCCTATGGGCCAACGCACACGACCGTGGTTTTTACGGTTCGTACATTGCTGGAGCCTAGACCGTAAAAAAATAGGACAAGTCATGTTACGGTCCGCAATTGCAATCCGGGCTCCTTGAAGTCAATGCACACCTTTTGTCTGCATGGTCCGTGATTGCGGACGGCCCGCGGATGACACTCCTAGGGCCGTCCGTGCCGTAATCACGTACCGTTTACACGGCTACGGTCATGTGCACGAGGCCTAAGAAGTATTTTCACCCTCTGCAAGTGAACGAACATGTTCCCATTCACTGACAGCAAACATAGGCTTATAAATAGGAGGGGCATAATATTAACAAGAGCCTTCTGAAAGTAATCACTCTGTAGCAATAAAGAAAAAAACTGAAAAATGATACCTCTCGCAGACTGATCTTTACAGGACACACAATGTTTGAACCATCTCTCTTAAAGTGTGCATGAGGTTTGTCCTTAATAACAAAAACTACATCGGCAGGAATGGTCATCGGCGTCTCATCTCCCTCCTTCGGGAATGTGATTTTGGTGCCTTCTTTCCATCCTTTCTTTATCTCAATTGTAAGAATCTTATCCTCAGTCCGTGCTGTTCTTCCATCGGGATTTATCCTCTTCCTGGAGATTCTCATTCTTTTAGTGCATCCATGGTAGATCTCTTCCAAAGATACCCGTAGCTCATGAATAATAGGTGGGTCCTGCTTACGCCGGATCTGGCCAACTTGGTTCTTTTCTCTTGAAAACCCATTCATGCCAAAGTTTGAAAATGAGCCAAATGGATCACCATCCAACTCCATGTCCTCGTCTTCGCGGCCGCCCGGCATCCTTCTTCCAAAGAACATTTCAAATGGGTTTGCTCCACCAAAAAATGCAGCAAAGGTAGCGTGTGGATCTCCATGAAACGTGTAGTGGAAGTTTCCTCCATGTCCATTGTGTGCATTAGGTCCTCCTTTAAGTCCTACAATTAATAGTAAAAACACATTATAGAAAGTTTCCAACAAGACTTACATGCAAAGTCACTTCTGAACATCTCCCAAATTATCTAAATGTTCTTTGCTCCTAGTACTGGGATTCTCTGTGTCAAAGGAACCACAGTACATGTCTTTTGCATAATTCGGATGCACTACTACTTTGAATAAGGGGAGATGTATTTTCTTTCTACATTAGGTTACTGTATAACAATGGTCTCCAAAATTACAAATCCCAGCATACCAGGAGAGTTTGTGACTATCATGGCACGCTGAGAGTTGTAGTAGCAACAGTATGCTGTTTGGTGTCCTGGGTTAGGCCTCGTTCACATCTGCATTGGGGTCCCGTTCTGACGTTCCGTCTGAGCTTTCCGTCAGAACGGGACCCTGAACAGACACAATCTGACACAGACGGAAAGCAGAGGTTTCCGTTTCCATCACCATTGATTTCAATAGTGACGAATCCGGTGCCCATGGTTTCCGTTTGTTGTGCACCGGACCCGTTGTTTTGCCGGAAGCAATAGCGTAGTCGACTATGCTATTGCTTCGCTATTGCTTCCGGCAATACGACGGGTCCGGTGCACAACAGAGACAAACGAAAACCATGGGCACCGGATCTGTCACTATTGAAACCTCTGCTTTCCGTCTGTGTCAGTTTGTGTCTGTTCAGGGTCCCGTTCTGACTGAAAGCTCAGATGGAACGTCAGAACGGGACCACAACGCAGATGTGAACGTGGCCTTAAACACTACATGTCCACCATAGCATTCTTGGCAAAATGTTTGGTTATGCAGTCTCAGAAATAACCCATCATACAGAATGCATCATTAAAAGCGTTATGTGGGGACCAAAAAGTATTAGCAGTGTAGTCACTGCAGTATGTGATACACTCGCTAATACACATTCCGGTCCCCCGTTGCGCTGAGTCTGAGATTTTCATATATTTTTATAGCGCTGCCAGGGGACCGGAAGTCTAGTTGCACAGTCTTTAATGAGGATACGACTCTTCGTCATGTGACCGACTCCTATGTACTCTATATAATAGTGTCGTCATCAAAGTAGACTGTGCGACTAGATTTCTGGTTCCCCGGCAGCGTTATGAAAATCTCAGAATCAGCGCGACGGGTGACCGGAATGTTTATTCGAGTGGACTCACATACTGCAGTGACTTCACTGCTAATACTTTTTGGTCCATATACAACCCCTTTAAGTCAGGCTATAAGTGATAATGTAAAGCTGGCCTAGGACATGAGATATAAGTTGGATGTTCAGTCGACAGGTATCTTCCATGACTACTCCAATAACATGCCCAGTCGTCCAAACCGCTACCTATAGTCTCTATTATCAAGAACCAGGCAGTGGCCATATGATAATCCAGTAGTATTATAAATGGCTATTGACTTTTGAGGAAAGATCCTAATACAGATTTGGCATCCAGTCAGGTAATGGTACGGAACATCCATAATAATATCTGCATTTTAATAATACCAAATTCTCTGCTACCTGCGTGGTTATATCCTTCACTAGTGTTTTCAGTCTGATACACTGAAAAATCCCTGCGGCCCTAAAAAAATCTTAAGAAAATACATAAGTGTGCAAGTATGTAACAGAAGGTATGAAAATACGGAGGAATCACTCTGAAACTTGATCAAAGTAACCATAGCAATAGAGAATAATGGAATACCTCGTTCATCCAGAACAGGGGTGCACAACGTTTTTCATCTAATAGCCATGTTGTCAGATTCTACTAATTAAAGGAGCTACAATAAAATTTGGACAATGTATATTGTGAACTTAGATAGTATCTAGTGCTCCACGGTCATAACACATGGGCACTTATGATATACAAATGGAGTGTGGTAGTTAAGAGCTTCAACTATACAGCTACCAGAATCGGTTTTACAGGGTTGTTTATTCTGCCTGGCATCCACCTGGAAAGGACATTGGGGATAAGTATTATGAAGGGAGTCCTGTCTGTAAAGGGGGTTTTACACTGAGCGGTTATCGTTCATATAACGCTCATTGCCGATAATTGCCGTGTAAACAGGGGAACGATCAGCAGATGAACCAGCAAACACTCGATCATCTGCTGGTCGTATCTTTTTAAAAAAGTTAAATAAACAGTGTGTAAACATGGTAATAATGGATGGGGACGAGCGATCGGAGTAACGACCGCTCGTCCCCATCCATAAATCTGTGTGACAGGAGCAAATGAGCGCCGATCAATGATGTCTCGTTGATAGGCGCTCGCTGCATCGGCCGCTTATCGGCCGGAGTAAAAGCGCCTTTAATTTGCGATTTAGCCAAATAACACTACTGATAACACGCATAGTGATGCTGATTAGATTAAGAGCCATTGACTGACTGCTGCTCATCTTCCTCCCAATGTCCTTTTTAGTTGGATGCCAGGCATAGCATTTGTCCCTCCAAATTCGGGGAGCTGCAAATTGGGAGTTCTTTGAACCTACTAGTTTTAAGTGTTTTTTCTACCATATACATTAATAGGATATTTATAGAATGTGCCATAAATGTCTGATTCCCTATAATGGCCAGCATAGTGCCTCCTATGTGAAGTCCAGCATGTTCAATGGGAGTCAAAAAGCACCACAGACCCTTTGTGTTAGCAATTGTGGGGGTAGAGATGGTTTGACTTCACTGATCAGACATGTATGGCACATCCTATATTATTGAAAGATTGTCTATCCAATGGCTGCATCAAACATACCCATCCTCAGATCTCCTACAGTTCCGGGAAAATAACGTACTAGCTACTAAGGTACTATATTGGACAACCAACACAGCAAACTTACTATTATGGGTAGAGACACCACCGTTAATATTTTAGCATTCAATACAGCACTAGTAAAAGGGGTGAATATAGATCTGTCAGGGAAGAAATAGGAGCATGCTTGGTACAGAATTTATGGTAGCAGCGGAAATACGTTGTAAACTTGTACCGTGTACCTTCATAGCATAACTACTGTCAAATAATACAGTAACCATCACCCTCATAGTACAAGATGCAATATAGTCCACGATTAAGTTAGGCAGCTAGCAGTTGGATCTTCGTCTGGATGACAAGACAGCAGAGACCAGTCATTATTTGGGAGGTGTCCAGAATGGAAGCAAATTCTAGCTTTTTATACTACTTGTAAGGCTGCGGACCATGTAAAAACAGCTCAGTGACAATGCCAAAGAAACTGGAGACAAAATAAAACATGTGGCTGCATCCCTGGCATTTCCGAGAATAAACACTGAGTGGGTGTTGCTGACGGAAAGACCACATTCCATGAGATTACAGTAACTGGACTGCGCTGTATATATAACAACTTGCGTACACAACAGCCATAGGCCCAGGAGGGACCAAGCGTGTACAATATATATACTGTTTGTGTTTGGCGTAGGCTTCTGGAAACCAGTGTAAAATCTGTATCAGAGGCCACAATCATCATGTGCCATTTATAGTACTGGTGTAGTCCTGTGCTAGAAGAGCCATTGGGCTCCCTCAGGCACCAATGCCTGGGTACGAGTGGAACCAGTGTAGTTACACCACTGGTTTTTAAGACGTTTGGTATATGCCAACTAATTTTATTTTGTTTATTATTTTTTTAACCCCTTCGCGCACCCTGACGTGCCATTACGTCTGGGTGCGGGGCGTGATGTTTGGAGCATGCTCACATCCTAAGCACGCTCCATATGCTGCGGATGTCGGCTGTATTTGACAGCAGACACCCAGGACTAACATCCGGGAGCAGCGATCGCGCTGCTCCTAGCTGTATAACCCCTCAAATGCTGCGGTCAATCGCAACTGCAGCATCTGAGGCGTTGAAAAGAGGGGTGTGGCTACCTCCGACAGCTCATCGCCCCCCCCCCCGCAGTGAGATCGGGGGTGACGATGGTTGTTATGGCAGCCCAGGAGCCTAATGAAGGCCCCCACGGCTGACTTCACTCTGCCTCTGTTAAGCCCTGCCTGTGGCCAGATGCCTGTAAAAATGCTGAAATACTGCAATACGTTAGTAATACGTTAGTATTGCAGTATATTGTACCAGCGATCTAACGATTACTGGTTCAAGTCCCCTAGGGGAGCTAATAAAGTGTGTGAAAAAAAAGTAAAAAAAAGTTTTTAGTGGTGAAAATAAAATACTAAATATTAAAAGTTAAAAAAAAAAAATTGGTATTGCTGCCTCCGTAAATGTCTGAACTATTACATTATAGAGTTATTTAACGTGCACGGTGAACGCCGTAAAAAATAAAAAATTTAAAACGACAAAATCACTGTTTTTTGGTCAACTTAGCTCTAAGAAAAAATGGAATAAAAACTGATCAAAACGTTCTACATACCTGAAAATGGTACCTATAAAAACTAAAGCTCGTCCCACAACGAATAAGTCCTCACATCGCTCAATTGGTGAAAAAATAAAAAAGTTATGGCTCTCAGAATGTGGCGACACAAAACATTTTTTTTTTTTTAAAGAAAGTTTATTATCAATAAAAGTAGTAAAATATTTTTTTAAAAAAAACAATATAAATTTGGTATCACCGTAATCGTATTGTGCCACAGAATAAAGATAAGTTGTCATTTTTACCGCACGGAGAAAGCCGTAAAAACAAAATCCAAAAAACAATTAAGGAATCGCTTTTTTTCCCATTTTCAGCCCGCAAAGAATTTGTTTTCAGTTTCCCAGTAGATTGTATGGAACTATAAATGGTACCAAAAGAAACTACAACTCCTCCCGCAAAAAATAAGCCCTCACACCACTATATTGACAGAAAAATAAAAACGTTATGGCTCTTGGAATGCGGGGAGTGAAAAACGAAAATGAAAAATAAAAAAATGGGGTTAAAGGGAATGTGTCGCTCGAAAATGTTATATTTTTTTTTAGTTAAACAGTTAGTGTATAGATGATTAAACATTGTTCTAATTTTTTTTTATTTTTTCACGAGTCAGGAAATATTATAAATTAGATTCTAATTTATAACATTTCCCAGTGCTGGTCACTAGATGGAGCAATTCCCAAAATTGCAGCATTGGCATGTGGTAAAGCAACCACATTGCTTTATGCTGCAAAATTTGAGAATACACACTCGCTCTAGTGAGCTCAGAGAATCCCCCCTAACTTATTCTGGCTAGTGCCGGGAGAAAGGAGGGGATTGAACGGTCAAACCTCCTACACTGTGTGTCGCCATTTTTTAAACAAATACACAGTGTAGTAGGTTTACATACAGTAGTAATCACACACTAAAACACGTACATACACAGACCTAACTTACCTGCTCCTGCCGCCTCCGCTCCCTTCGGTCCGTCCGCTTCATCTGCTCCCTCCGCTCCTCGTGCTTGCTTCAGAACACAGTCCGGAAGCCACGACCGGAAGTAGTAATCTTACTGTCCGGCCGCGGCTTCCGGTCGACAAGAAAATGGCGCCGGACGTCGCTCGCCTGAAGACCTTCAATTTGGACTGTGTGGGAGCGGCGCATGCGCCGTTCCCACACAGACAGCGTACAGCATAGTGGATGGAACGGGCCCCGTTCGCATTCACTATGGGGCTGTATGTGCCGTATTCCATGTCTGTATGTGTCGTTAATCGACACATACAGAGATGGAAAAAAAAATGGCAGCTCCCATAAACAAGAAAAAGTTAAAAAATAAAAAAAGTAAAACACAAACACACAAATAAATAAAACATTTTTTAATAAAACACTAAAAGCAAATTGATATAAAAAAAAAAAATTCCGCGACACTCGTCCTTTAAGCCAAGTAGCTAAATTGTTGTGTTGGTGTTGGCTTTGCAAAGGAGAAATTTAGACCAGGTCCACATGAAACTTTGCTAAAAATCCGCCTGCAAATTCGCAACATAATCCGCATGTGTAACATATACGGATTTTGCTGCAGATTCACCCCTCTACATTGAAAGGTATGAAATCCGCTGTGAAAATCTGCAACAGAAGTTGACATGCTATGGAATTTAAAAGTCACACTGCAGGTCAATTTCCTTGCTGAAAAAATCTGCAGTATGTTGATGAATTTTAGGTAAAATCTCATCTACATGGCTGGTATGGTATTCTGCTGCGGATTTTCTGTCCGCAATTCCAAATGGAAATTCCGCATTTTCATCCTGTTTGAATCCGGCCTAAGGGCATGTTCAGACATGGCGGAATTTTTCCACTGTAAATATTGCTGCAGATTCTTTGCGAATTTACAGTAACATTTTCATATTTGACAGGTAATTCAGACGTTGTGGATATCACAGCGGACTTGCCGCAGATTTCCGTTTTTGCATTTCAAAACCTGAAATCCGCAGTGAAAATCCACTGTTTCTCCGCAACAGACATTTCTGCACTGAAGCCTAAATTCTGCACTGTTATTTTCCGCAGTGTCTGAACTAAGTTACCTGTATAGAAACCAATGAAAAAAAAAGGTCTGCTGGGGATTTAGACTGCGGATTGTCCGCAGGAGAATTCAGCCACAATTCTGAACACGCCCTAAAGGGGTTATCCAGGATTAGAAACATGGCTGCTTCTTCCAAAAACAGTACCACACATGTACGCAGGTTGTGTGTGATATTGTGGCTCAGCACTATTCAATTCAAATCAGCTCAGTAAAAACACCAGACACAACCCATGGATAGGTGTGGCACTGTTTTTGGGAGAAAACAGGCATAAAGGTTTGCAACACTGTAGTAGTCTATTAAAGCCTCTGTGAGCTCTACATATGTTGAACTTCAAACTGATATTGCCTACCTTTACTGATAGATTGGAACAAATACTGAACTGTGTGAGCAGGACTAGGTCAAGACAGGTTTTTAGCCTCTGAATGTAAACAGGAATGTTCCCATTCACTAACAGCAAGTACATTACATTAAAAAGATACATTAGACTATAGGGTTTATCTTAAAAAAATTTATAGTCTGACACCGATGGCCGCGGACCGTCAGGATTACTCACCCCCCGACGGCCGCAGCCATGGATCAGTTCCGCTTCACTCTGCTGTGTCCCGTAGGGTGCGCACGCACGCTCGGCCTTAAAGGGCTAGCACGCGCACCTGAAAAGTATGTCAAATTAGCCCATAATCACCCTGGACTATAAGAAGGGCCCTGCCCATTCCTTCATTGCCAGAGCATTGTTGTGTCTACCCGTGTTAGTTTTTGCAAATGGTCCCTTAGTGTTTTCCAGTTCCCAGTGTTCCCGTTCCTGCTACCTGTATCCTGTGCTACCTTGTTCCTGTGCCGTAGAGAGTTGGAGTCGTGTTGTGCCGTATACTACGCCTGCTGTGTTACACCGCGCCTGGTGTCTGACTGCTGCCAAGGTCCCATCCGAGCCTAAACATCGCTACCACAGGTACCCTTATTCGAACTATAGACTTTGACTTGGTACCGTTTGGCCAGTTGCTATCCCGCTACGGCGGTACAGCCCAGTGGGTCCACACACCTGCTGTGACAGTACACTCAGGCCATGAACTCCGCTGGTCAACCCAAGACAATGTCGAAATCTCAAGCCATGCAAGCAGATCTGCGAGACCTCCGTTCACGACAGGACCAACTCTTCCTGCCACTGAATTGCATTGCACAGCGCTGGATGCGCAAGCTGCAGCCTCCTCAGGTCCTGTTTCAGTTACCCCGGCTGACTCTCCTACTACACCTCCTGTCAGCACCAATGCTGATCCTTCTTTCTCGCTACCACTACCACCTCGTTACAACGGAGGGATTTCTCAACCAGTGCCAGATCCACTTCTACATGCCAGAGCGTTCCCTTCCGATGGCATCAGGATCTCCGTTATCATTTCTCTGTTACTTGCAAGGCCCTTGCATGGACGAACCCTATCAGGGAACGACAAGGTCCAGAGACCCGTGACTTCCAGGGGTTCCTACAGACATTTTGCACTGTGTTTGAGGAGCCTGCACCTTATTTTGCTTGCCAACAGGGTTGATATGAGGTTCCGGGGACGATCCCAAGATGTTTGTCGGGAGGGAAGACTCCCTAGGCTGGCCCCCACTTTCCAGCAATCCATGTTGCCCTCACAAGTTGGCCTACCTGAGGAGCCTATACTGGTGGACCCGCTTAAGTTATCCGTCCAGGAGAAACCGCGCAGACGCACTTCGGGACTTTGTTTGTATTGCGGCCTCGGAGGCCATGTCATGCATCTGTGTCCTCAGAAGCCAAAAAACTTCAACGCCTAGGATTGGTTGGAGAGACAACCCTAGGCACGGGATAGAGAACCCTATTCTAAACTGTCCATCCCCGTGACCATAGTGTCCGGCGAGAAGACCCACCGGGCCTCTGCCTATCTGGACTCTGGGTTCGCAGCCAATTTTATCCACAGAGACCTAGTGGATCTCCTCCAGTTGCCCACAACCCCCCTGGAGAGGCCGTTGATCGTTGCCTCAGTGAATGGACTGCCTCTGCCCGACCCGATTGTAGCTGTGACCAAACCGCTGAGTCTCCAAGTGGGAGCCTTTCATTCTGAGGTCATCTCGTTTCTTGTCCTGCCTCAGGCCGTCAACCCAGTGCTGCTGGGCCTGCCTTGCCTCCAACTACATGCCCCAGATCTGGACTGGAGTTCCGGAGAGGTTCTCCAGTGGGGTCCCAAGTGCCTCAACCGATGCCTGGGGCAGATCAAGCCATTCCAGCCTCCTCCACCTCAGTCATTGGCAGGATTGCCTTCTCACTATTCTCTGTTCTCGGATGTCTTCAGCAAAAGGGAGGCAGAGACGCTGCCCCCACACCGGGTGTATGACTGCCCTATTGAACTGGTTCCTGATGCGTCCCTTTCCCATGGTAGGATATACCCTCTCCCTTTGCCAAAGACTCAGTCTATGTCAGCCTATATTAAGGAGAATTTGGAGAGGCATTTCAAACGAAAATCCTCCTCCCCGACCCTCAACCAGATCACGGTCAAAAATAGATATCCGTTGCCACTGATTTCAGAACTTTTTGACAGAATACGAGGAGCAAAGATTTTTTCTAAGCTAGTCCTGCATGGGGCTTACAACCTAATCTGAATTCGCCGGGGTGACAAATGGAAGACGGTATTTAACACCCGACACGGGCAATATAAATACCTGGTGATGCCCTTTGGCCTGTGTAACGCTCCCGCGGTCTTCCAGGAATCCGTCAATGACATCTTCCGGGATCTCCTCTATGTCTGTGTTGTGGTCTATCTCAATGACATCTAAATTTTTTCCCCAGACCCGTTGACTCATCCGAGACATGTCTGTCAAGTTCTGTTACGATTGAGGGAGAATCGCCTTTATGCCAAGCTGGAGAAGTGCATGTTTCAGAGGAATTCGCTACTCTTCCTGGGCTATATCATCTCGGATAAAGGTCTCAAGATGGATCCTGAGAAGGTAAAGGCCGTCATGGAATGGCCACGTCCTCAAGGCATAGGGTCCATACAGCGTTTCTTGGGATTCGCCAACTTCTACCAGCAGTTCATCCCAAGCTTCTCCTCACTGACAGCTCCCATCTCTACCCTCATCAAGAAAGGCATGAATGCTAAGGTGTGGACTCCAGAAGCAGAATCCGCATTTAATAGCCTGAAGAGTGCCTTCACGTCAGCATCAACACTCCATCATCCTGATGTATCTCAACAGTTTTCGTTGGAGGTGGACGCCTCCTCTGTTGGTGCAAGCGCACTTCTGTTCCAGAGTGGTATGTGGCTATTACTCTAAAATTTTCTCTTCCGCAGAACGCAACTACTCGATTAGGGATCGGGAGTTACTGGACATCAAATTGGCTCTGGAGGAGTGGAGACATCTACTAGAGGGCGCAGCCCACCCCATCCTGATATTTACCACAAGAACCTCACCTATCTCCAGACGGCCCAATAGCTGAACTCCCGTCAAGCCAGGTAGCCACTGTTCTTTGCCCGGTTCCAGTTTGAGCTCCACTACCGCCCTACCGACAAGAATGTGGGGGCCGATGCCTTGTCCAGGTCGTTCGAGACTGAGGACACAATTGAGTCTCCACAAAACATCATTGATCTGTCTTGCATTGTCTCTGTGAACCCTGCAAGTTAGAGACATCCATTTCGGGAGGACTTCTGTACGCTTGGCAGACAGAAGAATTCTTTGCTGGGGACACAGCTCAAAACTGGCAGGTCACACGGGTGCCCGTAAAACCCGAGACCTGATTGTCTGTCATTTCTGGTGGCCCACGCTGCCCAAAGACATCATGGACTTTGTCTCGTCCTGCACGTTGTGTGCGGCTAACAAGGTTGCTCACTCCGAAACTGCTGGCCTGCTCCAGCCGCTGCCCAATGCTCTCTGGCAGCATATAGCAATGGACTATGTCATGGACCTGCCTTCCTCTGCGGGATGCAGTACGGTCTGGGTGGGGGTGGACCGATTCTCGAAGATGGCTCATTTCGTTCCGCTGACCGGCCTACCTTCTGCTTCTCGACTGGCCAACCTCTTCATCCAACACATCTTCCGCCTGCATGGCTTACCTCTGCATATCATGTCTGATCGGGGGGTTCAGTTCTCCTCAAAGTTCTGGAGAGCCCTCTGTAAACTCCTTGATATAAAGTTGGACTTTTCCTCAGCCTACCATCCCCAGTCCAATGGTCAAGTCGAGGGAATCAATCAGATCATGGAGAACTACCTACGACACTTCGTCTGCAGGCAGCATGATGACTGGGTGCAGCTTCTTCCTTTGGCCGAGTTCTCTTATAATAACCATACAAGCGAGTCCACAAGAACCACACCATTCTTCATCGTCTACGGACAACACCCACAAATTCCTCTCCCGGTGTTTGTTACGTCCCAGGTGCCCGCAGCTAATTCTGCTTTCAGGGACTTCCTGCAGATCTGGCAGCAGACCCGATCGCCTATTCTGCTGGCGGTCGACCGCATGAAACGAAAGGCAGACACAAGGAGAAAAGAGCCTCCCCAGTTTCTTCTGGGCACCAAGGTCTGGCTGTCCTCTAGGAATATCCAGCTGAGGGTGCCGTCATACAAGTTTGCTCCCAGGTTCCTCGCACCCTTCGAGATCTTGCAACAAATCAAGCCTGTCTCCTACAAGTTGCGGCTGCCTCCTACCCTCTAGATCCCCAACTCCTTTCATGTCTCCCTCCTGAAGCCTGTGGTCTTGAACCGCTACACCAAGACGCTTAGTCCTGCAGTTGCACCCAGCGGTTCATCGGATACATTCGAGGTTAAGGAGATCTGGACACTAAGAGAGTAGGAGGAAGAACTTTCTATTTGGTGGATTGGAGGAGGTTTGGTGCAGAAGAGAGGTCCTGGGCGCCAGACGAGAACCTCAATGCTTCTACCCTTGAGAAGAAGTTTCTCTCCCGCTCTGGCCCCAAGGGGAGGGGGCGTAGGAGGGGGGATACTGTGACACCCATGGCCACGGACCGTCGGGATTACTCTGGATCAGTAAGCGCTGGCACGCATCTCCTCAGGAGACGCCAGCACTCACTTTCGCTTAACTCTGCTGCGTCCCATAGGGTGTGTGCGCACGCCTGTGCCCGGCCTTAAAGGGCCAGCGCACCTGAAAAGTATGTCAAATTAGCCCATGATCACCCTGGACTATAAGAACCCCCTGCCCCTTCCTTCATTGCCTGAGCATTGTTGTGTTTACCTGTGTTAGTCTTTGCAAATGGTCCCTTAGTGTTTTCCAGTTCCCAGTGTTCCCGTTCCTGCTACCTGTATCTCGTGCTACCTTGTTCCTGTACCGTAGAGAGTTGGAGTCGTGTTGTGCCATATACTACGCCTGCTGTGTTACACGGCGCCTAGTGTCTGCCTGCTGCCAAGGACCCATCCAAGCCTAACCATCGCTACTGTCTGTATTACCACAGGTACCCTTATTCGAACTATAGACTTCGACTTGGTATTCTGTTTGGCTAGCTGCTATCCCGCTACGGCAGTACAGCTTAGTGGGTCCACATACCCACCATGACATATAGCATCTCGAAGATATAGCACCAGGAAGATCCCCCACTCACAGAGCGAAGGGGGCCACATTTTCTCTGCACAGCAACACTTCCTTCCAGGTACTGCGCAGAGAACTACAAATTCAAGTGAATGGCACTAAGTTGCAGTACCTGCAAAGTGACTGAGCTGCGCTAGCAACGGAGTCCTAGCGGTCGGACCCCCACGATCAGCAAATGATATATTATTTGCTTAGGTGGGAAAGCCCCTTTAAACTTTATTAGGTAAAACTACATAAACCGTTTTAGGCTATGTTCACACGGCATATATTAAAGGGGTCGTCTGGGCTTGGAAAACTGATAAACTTACTACCAGATAGGTCATCAGTATATGATCGGTGTGGGTCCGACACCCGGACCGTTCACCGATCAGCTGCTCCGGCTGCCTCCGGGCAGCAGATGTCCATCCTGGAAGCAGATTGGTCTGGTTCAGAATAGCGGCCGAGCAGCACTACTGCAAGTGAATAGGAGCAGAGCTGCAGTTCTGCATAACGGCCGCTATGCAGTGTACGGAGCCATCTGCTTCTGGCTCCGAACTCTGCATACACTGCATAATATCTGGCGCCCGTAGGCTGACAGAGCAGCTGATTAGTGCAGGCTCCGTGTGTCGGACCCCCACCAATCATATACTGATAATCTATCCTATGGATAGGGCATGAGTTATCCCAGCCCGGACAACCCCTTTAAAGGGGTATTCCCAGTTTAGACATCTATGGCATATTCACAGGTTCATTGTGTCAATAGAAAAACAGCTCCAAAAAAGTCCGTAAACAACGCTTGATGCATAAAAAACGGCTTTAAATCAGAGGCTGTTCTCCCTTGAAAACAGCTCCGTATTTTACAGCCGTTTATTGTTAAGTGTGTGAACATAGCCTAAGGGTATGTTCACACGCTTAACAAAAAATGGCTATAAAATACGGAGCTGTTTTCAAGGGAAAACAGCCTCTGATTTTCAGCTGTTTTTTATGCATCAAGCGTTTTTTGATACTTTTTTTACGTCCGTTTTTGGAGCTGTTTTTCTATTCACCCAATGAAAAAACGGCTCAAAAAGGGCTCAAGAAGTGGCATGACTTCTTTTTTTATGGGGCGTTTTTTTTTTAAAAACGCCCCGTGGGAACAAAACGCAGTTTTTCCCATTGAAATTAATGGGCAGATGTTGGAAGGCGTTCAGCCTACGTATTTTAGCCATTTTTCTGGGCGTTTACTGCCCAAAAAACGGCTGAAAATAGGCCATGTGAACATACCCTAATGCTTATGTCCAGCCAAGTATTTTGCCCAAGGGCCTCCACTAATCTAGATCCGGCCCTCGCTATAAACAATATAATTGCAGCTACATATCACTATATTTTGCATCTGCTTTCAAGTTTAGAGAGCCTACAAGATCTAATGAGCCAAACAGATTTATTGATCCAATGGGAGCATCACTATAATCAAGATGTATATAGAGAAACACTTCAAATCTGAAAGATATTAAATCACAGCCCCTTGACAGAATCCAGTAAATATGCCTCCTTCAAGCTTATTTTGGATTTTTCTCTGACGCATTCTCTTGGCTCAAATTTGCTGCTTGCAATAAGAGTTAAGAATCAGTCCTGGAATTTCATGACATCATGTCAAATTTTTATTTTCCTGGGCTTAAAGCCAGAGATAGGCAGTTCATGTATGTATTATATAGGAGCGATGACATCACTTCATCTTTTAATTCCTTTCGTTCACTAGAAATAATGTAACGGTGACATAACAACTCCCCTTTTATATTTTCCCATGTTTATCAACCTTTTTTGGTACTTTCTGAAAATGAGAGTTGTCCTCTTTTGTATTCGTTTTTTTGTATATGTTACTGTAGTACCACTGCCTATGTATCACTTTGGCTTTAGCTCCCATAAAGTGACATCACTTTTCAGGTGTCTATATTTATGTGAGTCTATACACATTTGCCCTTTGACCACTTACCAAACATGGGCCTTTTTTATTTGTTTTGAACAAATATTATTATATATGCAACATAAATATTCATTCTCTATATTGGTGGCGCTATATAACATATGTCATGTCACTGACCATTGGTACTATGTAACAGAGTTGTTCAGGTAGTGGTACAAATACCCCCCGCCCCGGGTACTTCAGTCAGGTTTAACGTGTATTTACTCCACTCACCGATTACTTATATCTTTAAAGAGGCTCTGTCACCAGATTTTGCAACCCCTATCTCCTATTGCAGCAGATCGGCGCTGCAATGTAGATAAGAGTAACGTTTTTGTTTTTTTTAAACGAGCATTTTTGGCTAAGTTATGACCATTTTTATATTTATGTAAATGAGGCTTTCTAAAGTAAGCTTCTGGCAGTGCAGACACACAGCGTGTTCTCGAGAGATCACGCTGTGACGTCACTTCCTGCCCCAGGTCCTGTATCGTGTCGGACCAGCGAGGACACATCGGCACCAGAGGCTACATTTGATTCTGCATCAGCGTTTGCAGGTAAGTAGCTACATCGACTTACCTGCAAACGCCGATGCTGCTGCAGAATCAACTGTAGCCTCTGGTGCCGATGTGTCCTCGCTCGTCCGATACGATGCAGGACCTGGGGAAGTGACGTCACAGCGTGATCTCTCGAGAACACGCTGTGTCTTTGCACTGCCAGAAGCTGGACGTTGTGTAGAGAAGTGGATGATACTTCTATACACAACGCCCAGCTAGTAAAAGTAGTAAAAACGCCCCGATGTACGCACATAATACACGCCCAGTTGTACTTTTACTTTAAACACGCCCACTTGTACTTTAGAAAGCCTCATTTACATAAATATAGAAACGGTCATAACTTGGCCAAAAATGCTCGTTTTAAAAAAAAAAGAAACGTTACTCTTATCTCCATTGCAGCGCCTATCTGCTGCAATAGGAGATAGGGGTTGCAAAATCTGGTGACAGAGCCTCTTCAAAGTCTAATGGAGCGGTTCCGACAACTGAAATCAACTACGATCGCTAGGACAACAGGGCTGTGACTCTTTATAAAGCACATTTTAAAAAAGCCTACACCCCTACATTCTTGGCATTGGTTGGGAGTATGCCATCAATACTTTAGCTGGGAAAACCCCTTCAACTACTGGCCGATTTCCCCCAAAAGGGCATTCTGGTTGAGACGCTCTGGTTGAGACACTGTTAGGCCTCATGCACACGACTATAAGGGTTTATACTTTCCGCAAATACGGATCCGTAGTCATCCGCAAATCCGTTATCTGTAATGCATCCGTATTTACGGATCGATAAAAAAACAAAAGAGGGAGGAATCTTGGGGAATCCCCTAGCATCGCAACGATTCTGCAATTACGGATGGCTACGGATCCACGTTCGTAGCCGTCCGCAATTGCAGAAGCGCCCATAGACTTCTATGTGCCACAATTGCGGACAAAAACAGGACATGTTCTATATTTTGCGTATCATTTCCATGGCACGGACACACATACGTAAATATACTGAAAGGTGTCCGTGACCAATAGAAATGAATGGATTTGCAATTTGATCCGTAATTACGGATGAAAACTACGGTCGTGTGCACGGGGCCTTATATAGTATCAGTAATCTGTGACATGACACCTACTATAAGCATACAGTATATAGCCTAGTAATATACAGAATGTTCTGCATGTACATTGTCTATAACAGACAACACTACGTCCCTATAACTTGTATGCAGTATCAGTTATTCTTCATTGTCTTTTGGTGATGTATAATAGCTATAGGTTGCTTGCCATTTCTGGTCCCGTTTTTCTTCATTATATTCGGTAACATAGTATTACATCCCTACTGCCTCTACACACCGTACACTGATCATCTCTTCGATACTTTATGCTCTAGAGTGTAATAATAGTCACAAAACATCTCCAGGTGTTATACATGTATATGTACGAGGCACATAAGCTGCCTGTAGACAGAAAAGATACTGCGTGATTAAAGTTGTCATGAGTATCTGAATGACTGCAGCAGCTGCTTTGATAAATCCTAGAAGTAACATGGGGTCTGGCTCAGTGGAACTATGAATAACCAGATAATAACCAGTCTCACCCCTTTTCTATTGACGCACAATCATCACACCCCCAGAACTTCAAACTCCATTAGTCGATGGCATTTTCAAACATATTTACCAAAATATCACATCTAAGCCTTGTACGTTTCCATGTGATGTTGAGATAAAACTGCAGCTGTAGAGCGACAGACATCTGTACGAAAATCTTAAGTGATCTCTGTGCAACATTCAACGGCTAACACATCCTGTCAATGTTATTCTCCCGTCTTATGTTTATTCGAGATCTTGGATCCTTGTGGGATACGGTCTTTTACCCCCTAAGCCCCACTGTCCCGTCAACGATAAGTTGTCAGAGAGAAAATGAAGTCCAATGTGTACGGGACGGATGCTGAAGACACGTAAATATAATACATACCCTCCTCCCCATATTGATCATAGATCTCTCTCTTCTTGGGGTCACTCAACACTTCATAGGCTTCTGCTATCTCCTTGAACTTCTCTTCTGCATGGGCCGACTTGTTCTTGTCTGGGTGCCACTTCAGAGCTTGCTTTCTGTACGCTTTCTTGATATCCTCCTCTGAAGCCCCCTTCTCGATGCCCAAAATTGAATAGTAATCTTTCCCCATAGCCCCTCTGACAACAGGACTGGAATGATCAGAGCTACTCGTTCTTGGGATGCAAAAATAATGTCCCCCCCTGAGTGCTCACCAGTCCATCCCCTCCTGCTCATATATAGAGAGATCAGCTCCCAACCTCCCATGTACGTCTCTCTGCTGCCTGCAGAATTTAACAGCTCTTTCTAGAAGTTTTTTTTTAAACAAGCCAAAGCTTTATTAGATGACAAGCAAGAGAATTCCTACCTGACTCGGGGCACAGCTTTTTTTTTTTTTTTTGTACCAGGATAAAGTGGGTGACCCAAAGAACCGAGCAACACGGTTGTAGAGAACTGCCTTGTGACAGCTGCATCTGTAGGGGCAGGGGACGGTAACTTTGCAGTTCAATTAAGACAATGGAAAACAATTTTTTTATATTAGTAATTACGTGCTGGATTTATGCATGATATTTGCTGGATTCTATTATTTGTATCATTAATAACTAACATTTTAACCCCTTCCCCCTGCTTGCATTCTGGGCCCTAATGTCCAAGCCATTTTTTACATTTTTCCATTGTCACATTCGACGAGCTCTAACTTTTTTATTTTTGCGTCGGCATAGCTGTATAAGGTCTTGTTTTTTGCGGGACGACTTGCAGTTTTTATTGGTACCATTTGAGAGTAGATGCGACTTTTTGATCACTATTTATCACATTTTTTTTAAGTCAGGATTAACAGAAAACAGCAATTTTTCCATTGTTTTTTATTTTATTTTTTACGGCGTTCACAGTGCGGGTTAAATAATGTAACCGCTTTATAGTCGGGGTCGTTACGGACGCGGCAATACCAAATATGTGTAACTTTTTTGCTTTATTGTAGTTTTTTTTAATAGTAAAGCATTTTGTAAGGCCCCATGCACACGACAGCAAAAAACCTCAGTTTTTGCGGACCGCAATTGCGGTCCGCAAAAACTGAGCCATTCACTTTCATTGAACACTGACACCTTTCCGTAGCACTACGGAAGGGTGTCAGTGCCGTGGAAATGTTCCGGGAATTATGGAACATGTCCGTTCTTTCGCATTTTGCGGGCCGTGCTCCCATACTTTGTATGGGAGCACGGCCCGAAAATGCGGCTGTCAGTCAGCGGCCGGCCGTGCCCGCAATCGTGGGCCGTGATTGCGGGCACGGTCGTGTGCATGGGGCCTAAGGGGAAAAAGTGAGTTTTTCATTTATTTTTTTTCACTTTTTTTTTTAATTAACTTTTTTAAACTTTTTTTACTTTTATACTAGTCCCACGAGGGGACTTCACTATCCTCCGATCGCTATTATAATACACTGCAATACTTTTGTATTGCAGTGTATTACTGCCTGTCCGTTTAAAACGGACAGGCATCTGCTAGGTCATGCCTGCGGCATGATCTAGCAGGCATTCGCTCCAGGCAGACCTGGGGGCCTTTATTAGACCCCCGGCTGCAATAGAAGACACAGACACTCGGCGATTTTATCGCCGGGTGTCGGTGGGATGAGAGGGAGCTCCCTCCCTCTCTCCAAAACCACTCAGATGCGGTGCACGCTATTGAGCACCGCATCTGAAGGGTTAAACGGGTGAGATCGATACTAATATCGATCTCACCCGGCAGAGCAGGGACGCCCCCAGCCCTCAGCTGCCTCTGGCAGCTGAGAGCAGGGAGATTTGACGGCTCCCTGCTCTGTTTACTTTATTCTACAGCAGCGCCGTGGAATGGCGGCGCTGTAGAATAAAGCCCATTAATGACCGCCGTGAAAAGGCTAATCGGCGGTCATTAAGTGGTTAAAGCAATTCAAAAAGCAAAATGACAATTGTTGAGCGTTGAGTAACTTTGAAAATACATTGAATTACTTATCTTGTACTGATATAGCTATAATCTAGAGCTGCGTTCAGAATTCTGCTGGTCGTCATTGGAAACAGTCAACAAGGTTGTTGACAGACACCCCGCTAATGGCTCTACTGGGTTGCTATAACACAGAGGGGGACTTGTTCTGGTAATTTGCATTAAGGAAAGTCTCAACTGTACATCAGACACTGTGCAGTGATTTGATCTAGGAAAAACGAAGTGCCCCTGCATTATAGGAGCTGAGCTAAACTAGGGTGTCAACAACTTGTTGACTGTTTCCAATGACAACCAGCAGAATTGTGAATACAGCTCTGGGATGTAATACAGGATTTGTCCTCAATCTGACTGTTTTCATTAGCTGTTCAAAATAATAAGGCTGAATTCGCACTACATGAATTTGTTGCAGATTTTCGCTGCACTAAAAATTTGCAACAATTACAGTTACGATGCGCGTGGAGGGGGTTTTTAAAACTGTCCACAAAGACTGTGTAGAATTCAGGGCATGCTGCAGATTTTCAAATAAATTTGTCCTCTAATTCATGGAGTTTCAAATCCGCAGCATCTCAATTCCTTTGCAGATTTGTCACAGATTTTCCCAGCGGATTCCACCTTATGCAATGCTATCCACATCGCACAAATCCACGTTGTGTGAACTCAGCCTAATAAACACTTAAAGGGGTTGCCCAGGATCACAAAAAACTTGACAAGGAGTTGGAAATGTCATCAATTAATAAAAGCATAACTTACCTGTTAAATCCCCCGCCGCTCCAGTGCCGCTGATCGACTGCTCCCTGCCCATCTTTGTTACAGGCTTCTTTTATTATTTGATGATCCCCCTTGGCCCATTTTTTTGGTGATCCCAGACAAACATTTGAAAAAATTTAGAATATAAATTTTAGCACCTAGTTCAATTTTTTGGCAGCAATCTACAGTAGGTCCATGTGAAAATAACCCCCAATCCTATAAAAGACTGGAAAAATGTATTTTAAAATTTCAGTAAAGTAATAAAGATTGACAAACTGGCCATATGGTCTTACACAACAATCTATCTTTCTGGACTTCATGAATGAAACAACCAGATTACATTTTAATTAACCTGCTAAGCTATCTATCATTGTATCTGTTGTATTAGGCCCTGTTAATATCACGTTAGTGATATATGCTGCGTGTACACTAGGAATAGGTCCCTGGCGTACATGCTAAGGGCTTCATTAACCAAATGTATGCCAAAAGAGTGCGTTTTTTCCCTCCGACAGGCTGATATACTGCAAAAGAAATCTCATCAACACATTGCAGATTTTTTCTGAACGTAAACTGATCTGCGGTGGGTATGTTAAATCCGCAGCATGTCAAGTTATCTTGCGTTTCCGCTTACGAATTGTATCTGACTAGTTTAAAAAAAAAAAAATACACCAAAATCCGCAGCATAAAAACGCACCTATTTCCACATCAAAATATAAAAACTGCACATTAAAATGCATAAAAAAACGCAGTATTAGGCCGGGTTCCTACTGGATGGATATGCTGCGTAAAAACCACGCAGCGTATCCGATCGGGAACTCGCAGTATATTCCGTCCAAAAACCACACCACATTGTGGTGTGTTTTTTCGGATGGGATTTCCGCTGCGGAAAGCAGCGGTAAAAAACGCTCATACTTACATAGGCCGTTGTTATGGCGACGCGTCCCTCCTGCGCAGTCCGGTTTGGCCTCCCTGGATGACGCACATGGGATGTAACGTCATCCCAGGAGGCCGGCCCTCTGACGTCATCCAAGCTGGCTTCCTGGAATGACGTATCATCCCATGTGACCACCACTGCAGCCTGTGATTGGCTGTAGCAGCCACATGGGATGCAACGTCATCCCAGGAGGCCGGACTGCAGGAAGAAAGCGGGTGCTGTGGGTATGATTTATTTTTTTCCGTAGTTGCAATTTTTGCGGCGTAATCACTGCGAATTCCGTACAAAAGTCACAACACTTGGCTTTCTGTTGCGGGTTTTGCATCCCCATTGAATTCAATGGGGAAAATCAACAAAAACACAGCATAAATTGACATGCTGCGGAATTAAATTCAGCACCGCAGGTCAATTTATTAACATTTACGCTGCATTTTTGTTCCGCAGCGTGGGTATGAGATTTTCTAAATCGCATCCACTTTGCTGCTATTATAAATGCTGTGGAATTTCCGCACAGAATTCCGTACCAGAAATTCTGCAGCGTTTACGCTACGTGGGAACCCGGCCTAAAGGCGCAGTACCACATTTTATCGCGAGAATCCACCCTTTCGCTGCCACAAGATGAAGAAGCATACTGTCATAACAAGAGAAGTTGCCTGTTGTAGAAATAGATTCTTGGTCAGAATAAGATCTGAATCTCCGATCTTCCAGAATCACTCGGCAGAAAAAAAAAAGCCACCACCAACAGATCTGAAGTGTAAATTCCCATGGTTTATCACATATAATTCGGAACAGGTAGTAGACGTTGTGTAGAACTTTCGGCATCTTCTAAAAAAAAATCAAGAAAACACAAGATTGTTGTAATCGATACTCACAATACGAGCAAGCTATAAAGACACAAAACAACCACTTAGGTGCCCTGCACTATAACACCAGAAGTGTCACTATAAACAATAACTTATTCAACTGCAAATGAGGGGTGTATAAACACATATACATATAGTAAATTACCCACCCAAAAACAGTTTGCAAACACAAAGATGATTAAAATAAAAGCGTTTGGGAAACTGCGGTGCCCCATCTGCAATATTTACATACTGATTTCTATACATACCTTTTATGATTATATCATGCGGCAAAGAATCATCTTTATTAAAGAAAAAAAAGGCTCAAGCTCCGGTCCCAAACATATGGAAAAAAACCCACAAGGAAATTGTTTATATATAGACACCAAACTATGTTTAACTCCCTGGAGATGCAGCAATTTTTTTAAGTTTGATCAGCTCTGCATTCTGAAAGCCATAACCTTTAATAATTTTTCTACGACATAGCTATACGAGGGCTTGTTTTTTGTCATTTTAAATGGCACCATTTTGGGGGTACAAGTATAATGTATTAAATAACTTTTATTACATTTTTTTTACAGGGGGTTGGGAAAAACAGCAATTCCGCCATTTTTGGGTGGTTTGTTTCTACAGCGTTCAGCGTGCAGTATAAGGATATGTTCACACAAGCAATTTTCAGACATTTTTCGGGGCGTAAACAACCCGAAAAACGGCTGAAAAATCGGTTGCAGAAAGCCTACAAACACCTGCCCATTGATTTCAATGGGAAATACGTGTGAACGTATTGAAGAAAGTGTATGAACACACCCTAAGACATTATTCACACGACAGGGTTTCCCGGCCGTGTGACGGCCGTTCATAAAACGGCCGTCGCACGGCCGGAATAGAAACAATAGACCCCTAATGGGGCTATTCACACGACCGATTTTTTGACGGCCCGGGAAACCCAGCCATCAAAAAATGGGACATGCCCTATTTTCGCCCGTTCTCCCGGCTCCCATAGAAGTCTATGGGGCCAGGTAATACACGGCCATGACTGGAATGTGTCCCGAGTGACGGCCGTGTCTTCCGTCGCTCGCTCCCTCCTTCTCCTCACCCTTCGCACTTCGCACTGTGAGGAGATTTGTTTGCTCCCTGTAGGAGCGGAATCCCCAATCCCCGGCCACAGCTTCGGCAACGCTGTGGCCGGGAATTCCGCTTCAGAAGTGCCTGACTTCACTGTGTCCATATATGGACACAGTGAAGTCAGGGACTTCTCCTGGAGCGGAAACACCGGCCACAGGGTCGGGGATTACGCTTCAGAAGTGCCTGGCGTCACTGGACACAGTGACGTCAGGCACTTCTGAAGCGGAATCCCCGACCCTGTGGCAGGTGTTTCCGCTCCAGGAGAAGTCCCTGACTTCACTGACACAGTGACGTCAGGCACTTCTGAAGCGGAATCCCCGACCCTGTGGCCGTTTTTTCCGCTCCAGGAGAAGTCCCTGACTTCACTGACACAGTGACGTCAGGCACGTCTGAAGCGGAATCCCCGACCCTGTGGCCGGTGTTTCCGCTCCAGGAGAAGTCCCTGACTTCACTGTGTCCATATATGGACACAGTGACGTCAGACATTTCTGAAGCGGAATCCCCGACCCTGTGGCCGGTGTCTCCGCTCCAGGAGAAGTCCCTGACTTCACTGTCCATATATGGACATTGAAGTCAGGGACTTCTCCTGGAACGGTGGCACTACCTACAGACAGGTAGGGGGGGTGCCATCTATGGGGGAGGTGCTGTGTAGAACTACCTACAGGGGGCTGTGTGGCATTACCTATGGGGGGTGTGTGGCATTACCTATGGGGGCTGTGTGGCATTACCTACAGGGGGCTGTGTGGCATTACCTACCGAGGGCTGTGTGCCACTACTACAGGGGCCTGTGTGACACTATCTACAGGGGCCTGTGTGACACTACCTACAGGGGGCTGTGTGGCACTACCTACAGGGGGCTGTGTGGCACTACCTACAGGGGGCTGTGTGGCACTACCTACAGAGGGCAGTGTGTGGCAAAAAATTACAAATGAAATTCATCCGATTTTAAAACGGACAGGGAAAAAAACGGATGCAAAACAGGTCAAAATCGGCCGTTAAAAACGGCAACACGGCCCGGGACGGAATCGGAACGAATGCAAAACGGCCAGGAAAAACGGTTCAAAACGGCCGTTTTTATCGGCCGATACTTGGACCCTGTCATGTGAATAAGGCCTTAGGCCTCATTCACACTACAGGTTTTCCCGGCCTGGTGCCGGCCGTTCATAAATCGTCCGGCACCCGGCTGCATTAGGAATAATAGACCCCTAATGGGGCTATCCACACGACCGATTTTTTGACGGCCGGGAAAACCGGCCGTCAAAAAATGGGACATGCTCTATTTTCGGCCGGGTGCCCGGCCGCCCGGCTCCCATAGAAGTCTATAGGGCCGGGTAATACACGGCCATCACTGGAATGTGTCCCGAGTGATGGCCGGGTTTTCCGTCGCTTGCGCTCTATCTCCTCCTCCTCACAGCGCAGAGTGCATGTGAGGAGGAGGAGTTTATGCCATTCGGACGAATGGCTGTACGCTGTACACTGTGTGGCACTGCGCTGGCTCCCTTCCCCTGCTTGTTTTAAAAGCGCCCTGGCCCGGCCCACCTTCCATGGCGCCGCTAGCAGCTGCTGCTGCTGCGGCTGCTACTACTGTAGCGACACCACTATAGCAGAGCAGGGAGGTATCTCCCCGCTCTGCTATGTGCTAGCCCCACTTTAGCTCCTTGAAGGAGCGGAATCCCCGTGTTTTCGGGGATTCCGCTCCTGGACAGACCGCTTGATGTCTCTGTCCATATCTGGGCAGTGACATCAGGGGAAACTCCTGAAGCGGAATCCCCGTACACATGGGGATTCCCATTCAGGAGTTGCCGCTGATGTCACTGTCCAGATCTGCCCGACCCGGAACGGATGCAAAACTTTATGCAAACCGGCCGGGCAAATTGGCTGATTTTACCGGCCGACACTCGGGCGGGACCCTGTCGTGTGAACCCAGCCTTATTCACACGACAGGATCCGAGTGTCAGCCGATAAAAATGGCCGTTTTTCCCGGCCGGTTTGCATCCGTTTTGCATCCGTTCCGGGCCGTGTTGCCGTTTTTAATGGCCGATTTTGACCCATTTTGCATCCGTTTTTTTCCCTGTCCGTTTTCAAAACTGATTAATTTCATTTGTAAATTTTTGCCACACACTTCCCTCTGTAGATACTGCCACAGCCCCCTGTAGGTAGTGCCACACAGCCCCCTGTAGGTAGTGCCACACAGCCCCCTGTAGGTAGTGCCACACAGCCCCCAGTAGGTAGTGCCACACAGCCCCCTGTAGGTAGTGCCACACAGCCCCCTGTAGGTAGTGCCACACAGCCCCCTGTAGGTAATGCCACACAGCCCCCCTGTAGGTAGTGCCACACAGCCCCCTGTAGGTAATGCCACACAGCCCCCCTGTAGGTAATGTCTCACAGCCCCATGTAGGTAATGCCACGCAGCCCCCCTGTAGGTAGTGGCACGCAGCCCCCCTGTAGGTAGTGGCACGCAGCCCCCCAGTAGGTAGTGGCACGCAGCCCCCCTGTAGGTAGTGGCACTCAGCCCCCCTGTAGGTAGTGGCACTCAGCCCCCCTGTAGGTAGTGGCACTCAGCCCCCCTGTAGGTAGTGGCATGCAGCCCCCCTGTAGGTAGTAGCACGCAGCCCCCCTGTAGGTAGTGGCACGCAGCGCCCCTGTAGGTAGTGGCACGCAGCCCCCTGTAGGTAGTGGCACGCAGCCCCCTGCAGGTAGTTCTACACAGCACCCCAGTCCCATAGATGGCACCCCCCCCACCACCTGTCTGTAGATAGTGCCATCGTTCCAGGAGAAGTCCCTGACTTCAATGTCCATATATGAAGACAGTGAAGTCAGGGACTTCTCCTGGAGCAGAGTCACCGGCCACAGGGTCGGGGATTCCGCTTCAGAAGTGCCTGACGTCACGGTGTTCATATATGGACAGTGAAGCCAGGGACTTCTCCTGGAGCGGAATCCTCGGCCACATCGCCGGGGATTCCGCTTCAGAAGTCCCTGACTTCAATGTCCATATATGGACACAGTGAAGTCAGGGACTTCTACTGGAGCGGAATCCCCAATCCCCGGCCAGAGCGTTGCCGGAGCTCCTACAGTGAGCAAAAAACATACCCTCTTCCTCCTCCTCACATGCACTTCGCACTGTGAGGAGGAGAAGGAGGGAGCGAGCGACAGAAGACACGACTGTCACTTGGAATACATTCAAGTGATGGCCGTGTATTACCCGGCCCCATAGACTTCTATGGGAGCCGGGCGGCCGGGAGAACGGACGAAAATAGGGCATGTCCCTTTTTTGACGGCCGGGTTTCCCGGGCTGTCAAAAAATCGGTCGTGTGAATAGCCCCATTAGGGGTCTATTGTTCCTACTGCAGCCGTGTGACGGCTGATTTTTGAACGGCAATCACACGGCCTGGGAAACCCTGTCGTCGGAATAAGGGCTAAGGCCTAACTGACAAGTTAACTTTATTCTGCAGATCAGTATGATTGTAGCGATACTAAATGTATATAGTTTTTTAGGTTTCACTACTTTTGCACAATAAAAAGTAGTTTTTGTGTCTCCGCATTCCAATAACATTTTTATATTTATGACGACTGAGCTGTGTGAGGGCACATACAACATTGATCCAGCAATACTGGATTGGTTATGGATGTGGCGATACAAAATACATATAGTTTTATTTATTTTTTTAGCCATACTCAGGTATTTTGTATGGGGAAAAACATTTTTACTTGGGATTTTTCTTTTTACTATTTTTTTTTTGTCCCACTATGGGACTTGACTATACGATCATTCGATCACTTCTATAATATGCTATAATACTTCTGTCTTGAAGTTTATTATGCCTGTAAGTGAAAACTGAAAGATAACCTATTAGGCCCTGCCACTGGCATGGCCTAAGAGGAGTGCAAAAATGGCAGACCTGGGAGCCATTGTTAGACTCCTAGCTGCTATGAAAACCCACTGGCACATCACAATTGCGTCACGGGTCGACGATGGAAAAAGGAAGCCCCTTCGCTCTTTTTTATCACTTGGATGCCGCAATCGCTATTGACCGCGGCATCTAAGGGTTTGAACATCCGAGATCAGAGCGAGCTGCTGATGGTGCGAACTCCGCTCCAGAGCCCACGCCGTACAATTACTGCGTTAAGAACCAG
The DNA here is from genome assembly GCF_050947455.1 of Rhinoderma darwinii. Classification (NCBI taxonomy): domain Eukaryota; kingdom Metazoa; phylum Chordata; class Amphibia; order Anura; family Rhinodermatidae; genus Rhinoderma; species Rhinoderma darwinii. The sequence goes on along the minus strand of NC_134693.1, from coordinate 17,875,302 downwards.
TCGACAGCGACGTAAATGTATGGGATGGGGTAAAGGGATTCTCCATTTCAAAATACACGCATTTATGCAGTGAATTAAAAATTGTAAATACATACAATTAAAGGTATTCTGGCTACAGATATGCCATAAATGTTTGATTGGTAGGGGTCCCATCACTACAATCCCAATTGTTCAGGAGAACTGGGGTCCTATGTCCTCTGTTGCTCATTAAAACTTAGCTGTAAAGCGAGGGAGAGACGGATCCACAAGCATCTGGTACTATTATAGTCTATGGGTAGTTATGGAAACAGCTCACGTTATTGATAGCAGATATGTCATAAAACACTTTAGTGGGACACACCATAACCAACCCCATCAATCAGATTTTTATGCCACAAATATCCATCATCAGATTAACCCCTTTTACACATCCATATTCAGTATGCGATATGCCTGGGGGGTCAGGGCAGCTACTTAAAAGGCTTATCCTTAGGATAGCCCATCAATATTAGATCGTTGGGGGTCCGACTGTTGGCACTCCGGCCGATCGGATGCTTGAAGAGGCCGCGGAGCTCATACGAGCACCGCAGCTTCTTCTTTACTTGTACGCGCCACTGCATTTGTTCTCCCATTCACTTGAATAACAGAGATAAGCCCTTTAAAGTCTATCTTAAGCCCTATTTGCATGCTGAGAAATATAAAAACATGTGGAATAATGAACACGCTGCAGATTTTAAAATCCACAGCATGTTCATTGAAATCGGGGATTAGCTTTATTAAATTACAATGGGGCTAATTCGTGTGCAAATCTGATGGCTAATCGGTCAATTTTAAAAATCCTCCACACCGATGCTGTGTGAACATACCCTAAGGGTAAATTCATATGTAGTGGATTTTCAGTGCGGATTCCGCACCAAAAGTCTACGACAATTTACAGTACAATGCATGTGGATAAGATTTTCAAAATCCCATCCACATAGGGCATGCCAATTATGCGGCAGATTTGATGCACATTTTCACAGCAGATTTCCCTTTTGTAGCAGATTCGCTGCATATTCGTAGCCAAATCTGCAGTGAATTTCTACCACCATGCCTGGCCTTGGGACTAAGGCCTCTGTTCACATTTGCACCGTGTCTTCCGTTTATGACAGAAGCCATGATACCCGTGAAAATCGATTGACTGATCATGGGGTAAGGGCTCCGAACCGAATCCCAAACTGCAGTGTGAACATGGCCTACTGCTGCCACTTTTAAATATGCAATTGCTGATAGTACATGCAGTACATCCACATTATGGTCATAAAAAATGTGGAAGATTTATTTTGCTAATCACTACCTCCAAGTATCTACACTATTCCTTAACGATGAATGAAACATGGCTTCTCTCTACATATACATAACCTTTGTTTACTTCTTTCTTCATACTACTCTTCACTTTCTTTTCCTTTTTACATGTAAATAGATAGACGTCATGTATACACTCTCTGTACCGTGCCCTCTGTCTACCACCCCATCATATATCCCATCCTGTACCTTATTAATAAAAACAAACAACAATTGTGTTGTCTTTCAAACCATTAACAAAAAATATCTTCTCCATTATAAGTGATCCCCCGCACCTCCACCATTACTTTATACTGAAATCTGGGGAAGAATCCCACCTCTTGAACACAAGTGAGTTCGGGCCGTGAAAAGCGTTCCATGTGTGAGACGGATTTCCCGGCCCGATCGCGGTACAGGTGACCGGGACTCCTGTCATCATAGACATTTATGATGCTAGGAGTCTCTGCCTCCCCACGGAACTGCTGTTCCATACTGTATAATTTTGTTCAGTACGAAACAGCAGTTCCGTGAGGAGGCAGAGATACTAGCATCCTAAATGTCTATGATGACAGGAGTCCCGGTCACCTGTACCGCGATCGGGCCGGGAAATCCGTCTGACACATGGACGAGGATTTCATGGGCCGAAAACGGTTGTGTGCAAGAAGTGTCATCCTCCTCCGTCTATAGATGATGATCTTCTGGAACAATCTGTAAAGAAGAAACCAGAATATAATATTAGTTAAATCTTTAAACACTGTAATAACACATATATCTACTTAAAGTGACGCTCCATATTTAAAGAGGCTCTGTCACCAGATTTTGCAACCCCTATCTCCTATTGCAGCAGATCGGCGCTGCAATGTAGATTAGAGTAACGGGTTTTTTTTTTTTAAACGAGCATTTTTGGCCAAGTTATGACCATTTTTATATTTATGCAAATGAGGCTTTCTAAAGTACAACTGGGCGTGTATTATGTGTGTACATCGGGGCGTTTTTACTTCTTTTACTAGCTGGGCGTTGTGAATGGGAGTGTATGATGCTGACGAATCAGCATCATCCACTTCTCTTTGTTAACACCCAGCTTCTGGCAGTGCACAGACACACAGCGTGTTCTCGAGAGATCACGCTGTGACGTCACTCACTTCCTGCCCCAGGTCCTGCATCGTGTCGGACGAGCGAGGACACATCGGCACCAGAGGCTACATTTGATTCTGCAGCAGCATCAGCGTTTGCAGGTAAGTCGATGTAGCTACTTACCTGCAAACGCTGATGCTGCTGCAGAATTAACTGTAGCCTCTGGTGCCGATGTGTCCTCGCTCGTCCGACACGATGCAGGACCTGGGGCAGGAAGTGAGTGACGTCACAGCGTGATCTCTCGAGAACACGCTGTCTGCACTGCCAGAAGCTGGGCGTTCTGAAGAGAAGTGGATGATACTTCTCATCAGAACGCCCAGCTAGTAAAAGTAGTAAACACGCCCCGATGTACGCACATAATACACGCCCAGTTGTACTTTTACTTTAAACACGCCCAGTTGTACTTTTGCAAGCCTCATTTGCATAAATACAAAAATGGTCATAACTTGGCCAAAAATGCTCGTTTTTTAAAAATAAAAACGCTACTGTAATCTACATTGCAGCGCCGATCTGCTGCAATAGCAGATAGGGGTTGCAAAATCTGGTGACAGAGCCTCTTTAAACACGCCCAGTTGTACGTTAGAAAGCCTCATTTGCATAAATATAAAAATGGTCATAACTTGGCCAAAAATGCTCGTTTTCAAAAAACAAAACGTTACTGTAATCTACATTGCAGCGCCTATCTGCTGCAATAGGAGATAGGAGTTGCAAAATCTGGTGACAGAGCCTCTTTAACTGAATAAAGATGATGCTCATCTGCTTTAGACCTCATGCACACGACCGTAGCCATGTGCACGGCCGTGATTTCCGGGTCGGCCGCCCGCAAATCGCGGGCCGTGCACATGGCCGCGTCCATTATTTTCAATGAGCCCGGACCGCAGAACACAGCCGTAATAAGGCTTGTCCCTTTGTTTTTGCGGTGCGGGCTCGCGGGCCATGCACGGACTGTGAAAACCACGGTCGTGTGCATGGCCCCATAGGAATGAATGGGGCCGCAATTCTCCCGTGGATTTTCGGGGGAATTGCGGCCGCAAAAGCACGTTCGTGTGCATGAGGCCTTAAGCTGGGTTCACACTGAGTATTTTGCAGGAGGAAAATCTGCCTCAAAATTCCGTTTGGAATTTTGAGGCAGATTTTCCTCTGCCTGCACGCCGATTTTTGCTGCATTTTTCGTCCGTGGCCATTGAGCGCCGCGGGCATAAAACACAGCGAAATACACTTTCTCTGCCTCCCATTGATGTCAATGGGAGGTCAGAGGCGTAAACGCCCGAAGATAGGGCATGTCCCTTCTTTTTCCCGCGAGCTGGTTTTTCCGCTCGTGGGAAAAACGGCTCCGCCTCCCAGTGAAATCAGTGGGAGGCATTGTCGGACATCTTTTGGCGCGGTTTCCGCGTCAAAAAACTCTGTGTGAACAGGCCCTTAAAGCGGTTTTCTGGGACTTTAATATTGATGGCCTACCCATAGGATAAGTCATCAGATCAGTGGGGTCCGACTACCGGTGATTTTACTAGGCACAGCGCTGTACACATCTGTAGCGGCTGTGCCTGGGATTGTAGCTCACTTGATTGGGATCGGAACTGCAATTCCACGCCCCGCCACTACGGATGTGTGCAGCACTGTGCGTGGTAAACTATGAAGAGTCCGTGGTGTTTGGCGCCACAGCCCCTTCAGTTAACTGATCAGTGGGGGTGCTGGCAGTTGACCCTCCACCGATCTGATATTGGTGACCTACCCTAAGAATATTAATGTCCCAGAAAACCCCTTTAGGCCTTGTTCACACAGTGCAGATTTTGCATGTACTTTTTAAGCCAAACCCAGGAACCGAAAAAGAAGAAAAAAAGGCCTTATAGATGCAATTCTGGTTTTAAATTAAAAAAAATGCATGCAAAATCTGCAGTGTGAACCAGGCCTTAAAGGTTGCCGCCTCATGGACGGTGTACTCTTGACTTTATATATGAATTGTTCCTGCTCCCAAGTCGGGGGTCTTCACACTGCAGGGTACATCTGAGGTATAACGTCTGGAGAATTTTCCACTGTTAGCCACTATATAGGAACACAACGGCATGCGTCTCCCATAGGTATATTATGTGGTAAACTTTTTTTTTTGCAACTTTCCTCTGTATACAACGGCAAAGACGACTACGCTATTGTGTACAGTTGAAAAAAATGTATACCGACATAGACTAACCTGACGGAAGACAGGCGTTGGATGAATGGTGCCCCATAGATACGTTTGGCTGGAGCCCGGGAACTTTTCCGTCAGATACGTTCAAGTTAACACTTACGTTAAGTAAACTGCAAATGCGCATACACCCTAAACCTCAACTTTTGGTCGATCAACCTCAATATTCCCCTATATAAAGACAGAATATGAAGTTATGATGCGGTTCTCTTCTACGTCTGGGCTCTACGCTCCGTGTATATAAAATGCCAGGAAGCGCTTCCATCGTATACGCCAACAGCGTCCTTTTGGCATCTGTATGGACGTTATACAACAGAAAAGTATAGCTGACTACTTCAATACAGAGGGATCTCTGAAAAAAACCTCATATTCAGCGCAATATATATATATTTTTTTATTGCGTCAATTATTTTTGGGTGAAAAAGTCATTTTAAAAATGTAAAAAAAAAACACGTAATCCTGTCCCACGTACGATAATTGGTCACTTTAGTTATACATTTGTGCCCATAGAAACACTACGGCAATACTGCAAAACATCCTGTTTTTTGTATAGGGACATATTATAAAAATATACATTTTTATTTTTTGTGATTTTGCATAACAAAGGTTTATTAGCTATTTTTTTTATTTCTCAAACTATCACTACTGACTCTGTACCGGCATTATTATTCACTACCAGAAGCTCAACACGTCGTAAGACCCTCTCAAAGTTCACATAAGAGGGAGGACATGATTTGTCAACTCTGTGCTTACAGGGAGAACATTCTCCTCACATACACAGTACACCGCCATTTTACTCCCTGAGCCCGCCAACATTCCTGTCAGCAGCGCGGCAGTGGAGGCCACGTGACGCGGCTCTCTTCTCGCGAGATTTCATCAGCCTCAGAGGGAGGATCCGGTAGAGAGTCCTTGTGCGGCGCGCTGTCAGGTTCTCGCGAGATCTGACGGCGCGGGGTTACCAGCGAGGACTCCGGGCGCCATCTTCTCTCTGCCCTCACACACGGCGCGGCGACACACACACGGATCACCAAGCTGCGAGCTCCGCTGACATGGCAGATTACTCCACCGTCCCACCACCCAATGGGGGCTCCGCCGGAGCCGTCAATGACGCGTTCAAGGATGCACTGCAGAGGGCGAGACAGGTAAGCGCAGGACCGGTAGACGAGGGAAGCGGGGAGGGAGTGGAAACGAGGCCCTTAGTCAGCCAGGCCGCAAGGGTGAAACTAGGCCGCACGAGTATAGATGGAATGCTCGTATGTAGGCCGCGCCTGCCCGCTGCCATACAATGTGAGGGGAAAGTGTATGTATTATATGTGACGATCTGGTTCTATATACACATTACTATGAGGAGGTTTTATTTATATGTAATCTGAGGCATTTACCGACCCCGTTGCAAAACCTGTAGCGTGTGGTATATATTTATTTTTTAGTCTTTGTATTTTTAAAAAAAAATTGTGGGTCCTATATATTGTAATATAATGTAGTCCTGTTGCCCAATGGCTCCGGGGGAGGTTGCATCACGATGATAGTTTGTATAGCAAAGCTTTTTTTATGGGTTCTGTAGGTTTTAAAAGTCCAATCTAAGGGGTCGTTCACACCGTGTTTTTTATTATTATTTTGACAAACTGGTAGAATCGGTGCCATGAATTGTGACCCCCCCCCCCCCCCCCCGTGCTCTTTGAGTGGGTTCTGCCTCTGCCCTCCCATCAAAATCAATGGGAGGCAGGAAGTACCTGTGGGGCTTGTTTGGAGCGTTTTTGCAGAGTTTTTTTTTTTAAGTCTGATTTTTGTATTGTATTCATAGGGTTGTTAAAAAAAAAACGCTCTCAAAACACAGGCAATTCAAAATCTGCCTCCGAGTTCATTTTTTTTTTTTCTGCCAGTCAAACGCATTGTTAACTACCCCTTTTGAGGCTAAGGCTGTGTTCACACTGAGGTTTTTTTTGCAGGAGGAAAATTCTGCCTCAAAATTGCGTTTGGGATTTTGAGGCAGATTTTGACCTTCCTGCGCGTTTTTCGCCCGCGGCCATTGAGTGCTACGGGCAATAAACAACGAAATACGCTCTTTGCCTCCCATTGATGTCTATGGGAGGGCAGAAGCGTAACCGCGCGAAGATAGGGCATGTCCCTTCTTTCTCCCGCGAACCGGTTTTACAGCTCGCGGGAGAATACCGCCTCTTATTGAAATCAATGGGAGGCATTTACGGCCGGTTTTTTGACGAGTTTTGCGGAGCGGTTTACGCTCCAAAAAGCTCGTTGAAATACTCTGTGTGAACAGGCCCTTCTGGATCTCAGTCCTAGATTTTTGCATGTGCTGCCGCTATCTTGCGATGGAGACGCGGTGTCCGTAGTGACTGCAGTATCTCACTCTGGGTGGGTTGGTGTCGGAGAGACTCTTGATATCTGAAAAAAAATATTTTTTAACTTCGTCCAACACATTTTCTGTAAGTCCTCATGTTGCCGTGTACAACAAGCTCATGTGTATTTTGCTTAGATATGCCATGTAATCTATTGTTTCCTGTTATCAGCCATTGCATGCTGTGTAGACTGTAGTGGTGTTCAATGGGATACAGACAGGAAGTCCAGAAAGCTTCCCATCCCACATGATCACTACGTATTTCCGGTGCTGAGAACTTCCATAAACCTCTACATCTGTGTTCATGATATTTGTAACAGTTTTATTATTAGGCTTGTGATACAGGATTAAAGGTTTTTGTTTTTTTTCTCATATTGAATATCCCCTATCCACAGGATTGGTGATATTGATCAATTGGGGTCCGACTGCTGGGAACCCCACTGACCCTGACAATGGCCGCCCCGGTGTGTCCTATGTAAATGGGGCGTGGTTGGGCACTACTTCATTCACTTTTTATGGGGCTGTTGGAGATCAAAGGAGCTCATGTACTTTTTAGAGCTGCATCTCCTTTTGTTCTGGAAATCACTGTTGGTCTGAGCCCCGATTCTACCAATTTGATCTTCTGATACATATCTGACAGGTCAGCAGATTATTTTTGGCTGGACTTCCTGGTTATGGAAGTCTATGGGGCTTCTTTAACCCCTTCCTGCTCTTTGATGTACTATTCGGTCATCGTAAGTGCATCGTTCGTGCTCCATGACCTAATAGTACGTCACGGGAGGATTCGCCATTCGGCCGTCCTCTCGACATACAGGAGCTGTGACAACTGCTTTCTCGTACAGCAGTTGCCGCAGCTCCTTCAGCGAGGACCGATGGCGCTGTCCCTGCTGATAAACCACTTAGGAGCCGCGTTCAATAGTGATTGCGGCTTCTTAGGGGTTAAACCATCGACATCCCGCTACATGATAGTGGGCGGCGATGGTTGCTATGGCAACCGGAGGCCTGACAATGGCCTCCGGCTATACAATCTACTGAAGCCTAGTGGGTCCTGACAAACTCCAGACCCACTAAGCTTGCTGTCAGCGAGTAGCTGACCGCTCTAATACACCGCATTACGCATGTAGTGCAGTGTATTAGAATTGAGATCTGGGCCTCCTGCCTTCAAGTACCCTAGTGGGACAAAATAAAAGTTTAAGAAAAAGTCGCATGGACCCAAAAATGGTACTGATCAAAACTACAGTTCGTTACGCAAAAAATAGTCCTACAATGAATTCCTCAAGGGGTCTAGTTTCCAAAATTGTGTCACTTTTAGGGGATGTGAGTATTTTGCCGAGTTTTTTGACGCAGAAACCGCGTCGCAAAATACGGCCCGAGAACGCCTCCCATTGATTTCAATGGGAGGCGTCGGCGTCTTTTTTTTCCCCCCGCGAGCAGTAAAACTGCCTCGCGGGAAAAAGAAGCGACATGTCCTATCTACGGACGCTTCCGCCTCTGACCACCCATTGACTTCAATGGGAGGCAGAGAAAGCGTATTTCGCGCTCAATGGCCGCGGGCGAAAATCGGCGTGCAGGGAGAGGAGAATCTGCCTCAAAGTTCCAAACGGAATTTTGAGGCAGATATTCCTCCCCCAAAATACTCCGTGTGAACATAGCCTAAAGGGGTTTTCCCTGTACTGGTACCTCAGAAGCTCTGCAAATGTGACATGGCGCCCAGATACCAATCCAGCCAAATCTACATGCCAAATAGCACTCCTGCCCTTCTGAGCTCTGCCTTTTGTCCAACCAACTGTTTATGACCACATATGGGGTATTGCCCTAATCGGGACACATTGCTTTACAAATGTTGGGGTGCTTTTTTCTCCTTTGTTCCTTGAGGGGTGTAGATTGCCAAATAGGGTCACTTTTGGGGAGTTTTCACTGTTTTGGCCCCACAAGACCTCTTTAACCCCTTAAAGGGAATGTGTTGCCAGAAAAACATGTTTTTTTTTTAAAAATTAAACATTTAGTGTGTGGGTGATTAAACATTGTTCAAATTTTTTTATTTTTTTTTTGCACGAGTCAGGAATTATTATAAATTATTTCTAATTTATAATACTACCCATTTTTGGTCACTAGATGGAGCTGTTCCCAAAATTGCAGCATTGCAACATTGGGTTAAAAGCCCTCGCTCTAGTGAGCTCTCAGCATCCCCCACTCCTTTATCCTGGCTAGTGCCGGGATAAACGAGGGGTTTGAACGGTGTAACCTCCTACACTGTGTGTCGCCATTTTTTGAGCTAACCCACAGTGTGGTAGGTTTACATACAGTAGTAAACACGAACATACATTGAAATCTCTTACCTGCTCCTGCCGCCGCGGCTCCCTCCGGCCCGTCCGCTCCGTTTGCTGCCGCTGGTGCAAGTGCACAAATCCGGAAGCTGTGACCGGAAGTAGTAATATTACTGTCCGGCCGCGACTTCCGGTCCACAGGAAAATGGCGCCGGACGGCGCCAATTTCGAATAGGACTGTGTGGGTGCGGCGCATGCGCAGTTCCCACACAGACGCCGTACACTGCAGTCAATGGGACGGGAGCCGTTCGCAGTCCCTATGGGACTGTGGCTGCCGTATTCCATGTCTGTATGTGTCGTTAATCGACACACACAGAAATGGAACAAAAAATGGCAGCCCCCATAGGGAAGAAAAAGTGTAAAAATAAGAAAAAGTAAAACACAAACACACAAATGAATATAAACGTTTTTAATAAAGCACTAACATCTTTAACATATAAAAAAATTATTTGTGATGACACTGTTCCTTTAATGACCGGGCCATTTTGCACGTTAATGACCAAGGATTATTTTTTGTTTTTTCATGGTCACATTCCAAGAGTCGTAACTCTTTTTTTTATTCCGTCGACATAGCCGTATAAGGGCTTGTTTTTTGCGGGACGAGTTGTAATTTGTAATTGCGCCATTTTTAGATGCTTATAATATATTGATTAACTTTTATTAACTTTATTTTAGGAGAGAATTGAAAATAAGCAGCTATTCCAGCATTCATTTTCACGTTATAAATTTACGCCGTTTACTATGCAGCGTAAATAACATGTTCACTTTATTCTATGGGTCGGCACGATTACAGGGATACCAAATATGTAAAGGTTTTATGTTTTTTCTACGTTTGCACGATAAAAAGCCTTTTAGAAAAAAATTACTTGTTTTGCATCGCCGCTTTCCATGAGACGTAACGTTTTTATTTTTCCGTCGTACGTGGGCTTGATTTTTGCGGGACAATGTGTAGTTTTTATTAGTACTATTTTGGGGTACATAGGACTTGTAGATTAACTTTTATTTTATTTTTTATGGGGGGAATGGGAGAAAAGAGAGAATTTTGACGTTTTTTGCGTTTTTTTTGGACGCCGTTCATCCGGCGGTTTCATTAATGTGTTCATTTTATTGGTCAAGTTGTTACGATCGCGGGGATACCATATATGTGTATGTTTGATTTGTTTTGACCGTTTTACTAAATAAAACTACTTTTTTGGCCCAAAAAGTGGTTTGTTTTTTTTGTCCCACCAGGGGACTTCACTATACGATGTGCCGATCGCATATATAATGCTTTGGTATACTTCGTATACCAAAGCATTATTGCCTGTCAGTGTAAAACTGACAGGCAACCTGTTAGGTCATACCTCCGGCATCGCCTAACAGGCAGATGCTGAAGGCAGACCTGGGGGTCTTTGTTAGACCCCCGGCTGTCATGGAAACCCGACGGCGACCCGCCATTTGTTTGCGGGGGCGCCGATCGGATGACAGAGGGAGCTCCCCCCTCTGTCAAACACATTAAATGCCGCTGTCACTATTGACAGCGGCATTTAATGGGTTAAACTGCCGGAATCGGCACGCGCTTCGATTCCGGCAGTTGCAGCAGGAGCCAGGCTGTGTATAACAGCCGTGCTCCTGCTGCTGATCGCGTGGGTACAGTCTCAGTACCCGCGCCATCACAGGACGGATATATCCGTCCTCCTGCGCGAACTAGCAGCTGCTGAGGACGGATATATCCGTCCTTCGGCGTTAAGGGGTTAAACCGGACATGGTGCCTAATAATGAGGCCTCAAAATCCACTAGGTTCTCCTTTGCTTCTGAAGCCAGTGTGGTAATGGACTGAAACACTATGTGGGATATTTATAAAAACTGCAGTAACTGGGCAATAAATATTTAGTTGAATTTCTCTGTTAAAACCTTCTGTTTTACAGAAAAAACTGAATTAAAAGGATTTTCTGATAAGAAAATAAATTTGTACATTTCACCTCTACTTTGCTTTATATTCCTGTGAAATGCCTAAGGGGTTAAACTTTCTGAATGCTGTTTTGAATACTTTGAGGGGTCTAGTTTTTAAAGTGGGGTGTTTTATGTGGGGTTTCTAGTATAGAAGGCACTCAAAGCCACAACTGAACTGGTACCTTTAAAAAAAGAGGCTTTTGAAATTTTCTTCTAAATATGAGTAATTGCTTCTTGTGTTCTAAGCATTGTAACAGAAAAATAAAAGTATGTTCAAAAAATGATGCCAACATAAAGTAGACATATGGGAAATGTTAACTGGTAACCTTTTTTTTTTTTTGTGGTATAACTATCTGTTTTACAAGCAAATACATTTAAATTCAGAAAAATGCTATTTTTTTTTAACATTTGGCAGTTTTTCGCAAATAAACACTGAATATATCGACCAAATTTTACCACTAACCTAAAGCCCAATGTATCACGAGAAAACAATCTCAGAGTCGCTTGGATAGGTATAAGAGTTTACAACATAAAGTGAGACATGTCATATCTTAAAAATATGCTTTAGTGTTAGAGGCTGTCAGCATAAGTGCCCTATATTGTACATGATGTGATCGGCGCTGTAATGTCTATATCGCTATGTGCAGTGTAAATGAATGTGGAGAAGTGTATGACGCTGATTGGTCAGCGTCATACACTTCTCTCCACAACGCCCACTTGGTCATATAGTAAAACGCCCAGTTGTCCATTAAGAAACTCATTAGCATAAAGCTAATATAGGTCATAACTCCGTCAAAAATGATTGTTTTTCTAAATAAAAAAACACTTCTGTAGTCTACATTACAGCGCCGATCACATCATGTACAATATAGGCCACTTATATTGTGGTGACAGAGCCTCTTTAAGGCCAAAACTAGGCCTTAAGGGGTTAAAGGATATGTAAGCCTTTGAAAGGCACAGAGCAGCTGTATCTTCGCTAATCACTGAATCCGTCAGTCCAGCGGTTATGAACTTAGATGTTATAGTTTACAGGTGGATATGCAGGAGCCGCTGTCACTGAACTCGTCCGGTCCGTGAGACTGACAGATTCAGTGTATAGCGCTAGATACAGCTGCTTTGTATATAATACAGAGCAGCTGTATCTCAAAGTAATTTTGATTAAAAAAAATTGGTTGTTTTCCAAATGTTTAAATAGCCTTTAAAATGAACTTATTCCTAATGTAGAGGCGCAGTGTTACGTCTATAGGTGTATTGAATGAACACTTTAAATTCAGTTGTTGAAGAATAGGTATTCTCTGAGCCTAATGAACCCTCCTTCCCCCCCACAGATTGCTGCAAAAATTGGAGGTGACGCCGGACCACCAACCGTTAACTCCAATGACTATGGCTTTACTGGGCAGAAGAGGCCACTTGATGACGGAGGTGTGTTTATAGATGTGGAACTTTCTTCAGATTCACGTAGGTTAACAATACTTTGGGTACAGAAGGAAGTCTGTGGTATCAGGTTCCTCTTTCATTATTACCTAGTGTATATGGACTTCCTGTTTGCTTTCTGGTTACTACTCTGGTGTGTTGTCTCCTCCCACTGATTTTCATAGGTCCTTGCACACAGACACCCATGTATATGGAATTATTTGTAATACAGATGTTTTCTCAGTTTTAATTGTTGGTAAAAAAAATTGGCTAAGGCCAATGTTCACGCACTGATGTTTTTGATGCAATTTTTTTTCCAGCCAACACTGGAATAGGCTCTAGAAAAAAGAAGTCCTTTTTTGTACTTTTTTTTCCCTCCTTGAGGATCTTTGCTTATTAATCCCTTCCCTCTGCAGCCATTTTTCAGATTTTCACTTTTTTTCCTCCCCACTTTCCAAAAGCCATAAGGCTGGGTTCACACACCCTATTTACAAATGTAATTAGGGCGTTTTAGCCTCGACTTACGTCCAAAAATACGGCTCTAAGGCGTCGGCAAACATCTGCCCATTCATTTGAATGGGTTTTACGATGTTCTGTGCCGACGGTAAAAAAGACGCCCGCGTCAAAAGTGCCTGTCACTTCTCGAGACGTAAATGGAGCCGTTTTCCATGGACTCCATGGAAAAACAGCTCCAATTACGTCTGTAATGGACGCAGCGAGAAGCGCCTGCACATGCCATTATGTCGGAAATTCCGGAGCTGGTTTCTCCTGAAAACACCTCCGTAATGTCAGCCGTAACGGACGCTGCCGTGTGAACATACCCTCGCTCTTTTTTTATTTTTCATCATTATTGCCATATGAGGGCTTGTTTTTTGTGGGACGAGTTGTAGATTTTCACAGCACCATTTTTTTGTACCATATAATTTGGTGGAAGACGATAAAAAAAATATGTGGGGTGGAATAGGAAAAAAACAGTGATTCCTCAACCTTTTTGGTTGTTTTGTTTTTACGGCGTTCACCGTACCGTAAAAACGGCATGTTAACTTTATTCTGCCGAATTTAGCTGTGTGAGGGCTTATTTTTTGCGGGACGAGCAGGAATTTATATTGGTACCATTTTGGGGTATGTGAGACTTTTTGATCACTTATTTAATTTTTTTGTGGCAGAAAAAGGGACCAAAAAACAGCAATTCTAGTGTTTCATTTATTTTTTACGGCGTTCACCGTGCGGACTAAATAATGATATATTGTAATAGTTAAGACTTTTGTGCTTGAGGGAAAATAAGCAAAGGGTTTTTTTTTTTTTGAGCTTTTAACCCGTTAGTGACTGGCCCAGAGTCTTTTTTACGTCGGTCACTAACGGGCCTTATTCCGATGCCATAGACTTTTTACGTCGCGGCATCGGAATAAGTAAACAGCAGGGAGCTGTCAAATCTCCCTGCTCTCAGCTGCCAGAGGCAGCTGAGGGCTGGGAGCATTCCTGCTCTGCCGGGTGATATCGATATTAGTATCAAGCTCACCCGTTTAACCCCTCATGCGGTGCTCAATAGCGAGCACCACATCTGAGTGGTTTTGGAGAGAGGGAGGGAGCTCCCTCTCTCTCCCACCGACACCCGGCGATAAGATCGCCGAGTGTCTGTGTCTCCCATGGCAGCCGGGGGCCTAATAAAGGCCCCCAGGTCTGCCTGTAATGAATGCCTGCTAGATCATGCCGGAGGCCTAGCAGATGCCTGTCCGTGTTAAACGGACAGGCAGTAATACACTGCAATACAAAAGTATTGCAGTGTATTATAATAGCGATCGGAGGATAGTGAAGTCCCCTAGTGGGACTAGTAAAAAAGTAAAAAAAAAAGTTTAATAAAGTTAAAAAAAAAAATGAAAAACACACTTTTTCCCCCTTACAAACTGCTTTACTATTAAAAAACCCAAAATAAAGATAAAAAGTTACGCATATTTGGTATCGCCGCGTCCATAACGACCCAGACTATAAAGCTATTACATTACTTAACCTGCACGGTGAATGCCGTAAAAAAATTGCTTTTTTTCTGTGAATCCTGACTTTAAAAAAATGTGATTAAAAAGTGATCAAAAAGTCAAAAATAAAATTCATTAAAAATAATTTTGAAAAAAAAGTGTTTTTACTGTGTAAAAGTAGTAAAACATACAGAAACAATACAAATTTGGTATCGTTGCAATCGTAACAACCCACTGAATAAAGTTATTGTGTTATTTATATCACACTGTAAACGGCGTAGATTTAGGATGCAAAAAAGTGGCGAAATTTCAGTTTTTGTTTTTTTTTCTAAAATAGGCTGGTCATTAAGGGGTTACATTTTGTTTGTTAAAAACGATTTACTTACTGCTTGCACCATATACTGCAACACTAATGTATTTCAGTATATCGCGATTCTGACAGTCTCCTATGCATAGGAGTACAAGTATGGCGGACCTGGGGGACTTCGTCGGGCCCCCCAGGCTGCCGTGCAAACCAACGGCTCCCCCCGATCTCTACGCTGGGAGGGCCGTTGGGACGTTACAGGGGGTCGCCCCCCCCCGTTTTTATTCATTTAAATGCTGGGATCGCTATTGAACGCGGCATTTAACGGGTTGAACAAGCGGGATTGCGCTCAAACGGGATCCCATTCGTTACCCGGAAGTGTCGGCTGAAACACACAGCCGACACACTCGCTCTTTGGAGCGGTCTCAGTCCGTGAGCCCCATATTGACCGACCCGGCGTGCGCCGTATATATACAGCGATGTCTGGAAGGGGTAAAGAAAAAATAAACTGCTGTGTGAACGTTGCCTATAGTTGACCATTCACTAATGCTTCACTGACTGTTGATAAAATCTCTGTCTGGCCAATTAATTCTTGATATGCGGTGGCGCTGCAGGCTTTGTGGGGTCTGATTTTTGCCTGGTCTTATTTGCTTAGACCTCTGATAATCTGCTGCACTCATTACTGTATACTACCTGTCCTTTTATAGTTTTATAGACCAATTGTTTTTCACATCATAATTGCCCCTTTAATGTTTTTGTTTTTTTCATTTAGATCAACCAGAAGCAAAGAAAGTTGCTCCAACTAATGACTGTAAGTAGTCCACTATAACTACACATTTTGAACACAACTTATATTTTATCTAATAAGTTACTAATGTGAGCTTTCTTCCCTCTTTAAAGCGTTCCAGTCCGCGATGCCTCCCATGCACCAGCAACAGAGGTCAGTTGTATGGCCCTGCAGGCTTACTAACGTAAATACTACTCCTTGTAGAAAAAAAAATCATATCCTATATTTGGCAAGCCTTACATTTGTGGCTACCATTTTTACAGCACCCTTCCCTTTTTGCTGGAAAAATTATGTCCTGCACTTTTTTGCTATCCTGTTCTTTAACCACAGTCACTCATAGCTGTACAATCTGTGATAAGCAGACTCAAACCACTACAGCTTTCCCATGACCAGAACAAACCCTCATAGAGCCACTATTCTTCAATGTGAATAAAGCTTTAGCTTTCTTGTGGCTATGCTAATTGTTATATTATATCTTGTTTAGGGCTGTTCTAACAGAAGAGTACAAAGTTCCAGATGGAATGGTTGGATTCAGTAAGTACAGTGTGATTTAAGGTGTTGCTTTTAGGTGTGAACCCCACCAATCAATCCCTAAATTAAAGGGGTAATCAATCCCTAAATTAAAGGGGTTGTCCAGGCATTTTTTATTGATGGCCTATTTCTAGAATAGGTCATCAATATTGGATCGGTGGGGGTGCGACCCCTGGCACCCCCACGATCAGCTGATTGGGGCCGTGGCGTTTATTGCCGCTGCCTTTTTTCCAGTTTACAGGCACATCGACGTACACTTTCATGGCGGCTGGGACTTAGCTGAAATCACAGGCACAGCAGCTACGGAAGTGTATGGTGCTGTGCCTGGTAAACTAAAGAGGCCGCAGTGAACGCCGCGGCCCCTTCAGTCAGCTGATCGGTGGGGGTGCTGGGAGTCGGATCCAGACAGATCTGATATTGATGATCAATCTTACTTAAAGTTAGACCATCAATGTAAAATGTCCGTACAACCCCTTTTACGTTTTGACAAGTTTACAACAGTCAATATTTTTGTCTTTATATTTTCCTTTCTCCCTCTTTTTAGTAATTGGCAGAGGCGGTGAACAGATATCACGCATTCAGCAGGATTCTGGTTGCAAGATACAAATTGCTCCCGGTAAGGCTGGGTTCACACCTGTGTCGGGGTTTTTCCGTTGTTCTGCTTCATCAGAGAAGCAGAACAAGGGAAAACCGTAAACGACGGTTCCGTTGCACCACGGACGCCACTGGCGACCGACGGAACCCATTTACTTTAACGGGTTCCGTCACGGTGTCCGTGGTTTTGCCGGAAACAATAGCGCAGCATGCTGCGCTATTGTTTCCTGTATTCTCGGCCGGATCTGCGACGGAGGTCCCTAAAGGAGCCTTCAACGCAGATGTGAACGAGGCCTAGGTTATATCATCAGAGCTTTTCAAAATTGGTTATTGCTGCCTTTTTATAGAGTACTGGTGCTTTGTGTCATCAGTGTTGCTGATTTGGTTTAAATAGTGATATATTATCTGCAGATTTGAGTATTCTGAAATTCTAAATGGCTTTTATACCCATTATCTTTGTAGGGGAACACTCGCTAAAAACAAAATTTTCTTTCATATTGCAACGGCCTTTACAGTAAATGCTTAGTCTTCGTCCTTTGAAAGTGATAGCTTACATGAGAATTTTGGAGCAACCAAAGTAAAGCAAGTGACCCTGCACCGATCAGCTGCTCCGGCTGTCTCCGGGCACCGGTTGTCCATGCTGGAAGCAGATGACTCCGGTCACAGAATAGCGGCCAAGCTGCATTACTGCAGCACAGCCCCTATTCAAGTGAACAGGAGCAGAGTTGCTGTTCTGCAGCACGGCCACTTTGCTGCTTCCGGCTCAGTATACTGCATGAAATACGGCTCCCTGAGGCAGCTGTCCGGGTGTCGTACCCCCACCAATCATATACTGATGGCCTAACCTCTGGATGGGTCATCAGTTGTCTGTGCCTGGACAACCCCTTTAACAAGTTAGTTTGTTTTGGTCTGATACAGCAGCGCTGAAGGTGTAGAGGACCCAATATTTCATTACTACAGTTAGAAGCTAATGATCCACTCTGAGCGCTATTTTAGTTTGTATACAGATACAATTTGCATAAAAGGTTGAGTCAGTTTGTAAATGCATTAGGGCCTGTTCACATCCGCTTTCCGTTCCGGGGTTCTGTCTGAGGTTTCCGTCGGGTGAACCCCGTAACGAAAAGTCGAACTGAAACCACAGCTTCCGTTTCAGTCACCATTGATATCGATGGTGACGGAAACATTGCTAATGGTTTCTGTTCGTCTCCATTCCGGCAGGTTTCCTTTTTAACGCCTGAATCAATAGTGGAGTAGTCTGCGCTATTGATTCCGTCGGAGAAACGGAAACCTGCCGGAATGGTGACGAACGGAAACCATTAGCAAAGTTTCCGTCACCATTGATATCAATGATGACTGAAACGGAAGAAGCTGTGGTTTCAGTTTGACTTTCCGTTGCGGGGTTCAACCAACGGAAACCTCACCCCGGAACGGAAAGCTGACGCTGATGTGAACAGGCCCTTACTTGTACTGATCCTTAGTGCAGGCTGTATTATAATCTAGAGCGTCTGTAATAAATTTGCTGGTGATTGGTAACATTCAGTACCCCCACTTAACAGCTTCTCTGAGCCCCTATAATACAGGGGGCTCTTGTTTTACCTATGTTATATTACTATACAATGTTTAGTGTAAAAATTATATCCAGAATACAAATCGCTAGCGTACACTCTAGCCACACTTTAAAGTGTCACTTTTCGAGTTTAATCCGTACTATTTGTGATCTGTTCCCTATTGGACTTTCTGTTTCGTACTTTTTTTTTAGTCTTTACAATTTTTTTTAGTATCTTTCCCTTCGAAGTGAACGAGTCAAAAGGGTAGGCTTGTGTGTGTGTGAATGGTCTCTGACCGATCAGATGTAGCACAACACAGCAGTATGTGAAGTCACAAGTTACCAATCACCTGCTAAATCCGTGTGAACGCTCCCTTAGGAGGCTGAACTAGGGCTGAGCCCCATATAAATATTCATATGCAGCCATTTTGTAAAAATGTAAAAGTAAAATTCAGGCGAACATTTCCAGTTTTAACTTGGCTCCGTAAAGAAAGTAGTGGATGTCTTAACTTTATTTACTTCACTTTAGGTTTGAGTAATAATTCCATTCATAAATAAAGAGAACCTTTTTTTTTTTTTGTCTTTTTGCAGATAGTGGTGGTATGCCAGACCGGTCCTGCATGTTAACTGGCAGCCCTGATGCCGTCCAGTAAGTAAAAATACCACCGTTTTCTTAGTTCAGTTGGTTCAAATGTCTTAAAGAGGCTCTGTCACCAGATTTTGCAACCCCTATCTGCTATTGCAGCAGGTAGGCGCTGCAATGTAGATTACAGTAACTTTTTTATTTTTAAAAAACGAGCATTTTTGGCCAAGTTATGACCATTTTCGTATTTATGCAAATGAGGCTTGCAAAAGTACAACTGGGCGTGTTGAAAAGTAAAAGTACAACTGGGCGTGTTGAAAAGTAAAAGTACAACTGGGCGTGTTCAAAAGTCCAACTGGGCGTGTATTATGTGCGTACATCGGGGCGTGTTTACTACTTTTACAAGCTGGGCGTTGTGTATAGAAGTATCATCCACTTCTCTTCACAACGCCCAGCTTCTGGCAGTGCAGACACAGCGTGTTCTCGAGAGATCACGCTGTGACGTCACTCACAGGTCCTGCATCGTGTCAGACGAGCGAGGACACATCGGCACCAGAGGCTACAGATGATTCTGCAGCAGCATCAGCGTTTGCAGGTAAGTCGATGTAGCTACTTACCTGCAAACGCTGATGCTGCTGCAGAATCAACTGTAGCCTCTGGTGCCGACACGATGCAGGACCTGTGAGTGACGTCACAGATCTGCACTGCCAGAAGCTGGGCGTTCTGAAGAGAAGTGGCTGATACTTCTCGTCAGAAAGCCCAGCTAGTAAAAGTTGTAAACATGCCCCGATGTAACACACATAATACACGCCCAGTTGTACTTTTACTTTTCAACACGCCCAGTTGTACTTTTGCAAGCCTCATTTGCATAAATACCAAAATAATCATAACTTGGCCAAAAATGCTCGTTTTTTAAAAATAAAAACGTTACTGTAATCTACATTGCAGCGCCGATCTGCTGCAATAGCAGATAGGGGCTGCAAAATCTGGTGACAGAGCCTCTTTAAGTTGTAATTAAAAAAAAATTTCATTTTATTTTTTGAAGAGGTGCAAAGAGACTCCTGGATCAGATAGTAGAAAAGGGAAGGCCAACACCTTACCATCATGGAGATGGTCCAGGAAATACAGTTCAGGAAATCATGATTCCAGCCAGTAAAGCGGGTTTGGTTATTGGAAAAGGAGGGGAAACCATTAAACAGCTTCAGGTATGACCGAGTATCCTGCTGTATGTCCCTGGCTTATTAGATTGATTATTTTGGACTTGGATTTAACTTTTCTGTTTAAATTAAACTAGGAACGTACAGGGGTTAAAATGGTGATGATTCAAGATGGACCTCAGAACACAGGAGCAGACAAACCATTAAGAATTACTGGCGATCCATACAAAGTACAGGTAATAAATTGAGGGAAAACAAACAAACAATCTATATAATGTTAAACAAGGAGTCCTGACTTTGACATCTTAAATTTTTCTTTACAGCAAGCAAAAGATATGGTATTAGAATTAATACGTGACCAAGGAGGTTTCAGGGAATCTAGGAATGAGTACGGTTCAAGAATAGGTGGCAATGAAGGGATAGATGTAAGTATGCTATACATTTACTCTGGTTTAGGGACACTTTACCCTTCTGGCAGGGATATTGCCCAGTCTGCTCCACAGACATTAGACGGTTCTGTTTACACGTAAAGCTGTTCATTTGAGCCTTTGAAACTATACACTCTTTTTACAAGTGTTTCCTCTATACTCCTGACTGCAATATAAGTGCAACAAAGGGTCCTAGAATTAGGATTATTTACATCGGGTAATGATTGTTGTATTTTCTTTCAGGTACCAATACCAAGATTTGCAGTTGGAATTGTGATAGGTAGAAACGGTGAAATGATCAAGAAAATTCAGAACGATGCAGGTGTTAGAATACAGTTTAAACCAGGTATGTGTGATTCTTGCCACAGGTCAGCTTGGTTTGAAATACTCGTGTCTTCTAACAGGTTTTTCTTTTTTTTTTTTTTTTCTTTTGCAGACGATGGATCAACTCCAGAAAGAATAGCACAAATTTCTGGTCCTCCAGACAGGTGTCAGCATGCAGCTGACATCATAACAGACTTGCTCCGTAGTGTCCAGGTTTGTTTTATGTTTGTTATAAAATATTTGAAGAAGGCAAGAACATACTATTCTCACAAGTAATTTAACTAATCTGTTTTTCCAATTTCACAAAGCTTTGTATGCTGATCATATAAAATAGTTTTGTATAAATAAAACTGACAGGTACATATTCTCCTTCACTTAAAGAGGCTCTGTCACCAGATTTTGCAGCCCCTATCTGCTATTGCAGCAGATAGGCGCTGCAATGTAGATTACAGTAACATTTTTATTTTTAAAAAACGAGCATTATTGGCCAAGTTATGACCATTTTTGTAGTTATGCAAATGAGGCTTGCAAAAGTCCAGGTGGGCGTGTATTAAGTGCGTACCTCGGGGCGTTTTTAATACTTTTACTAGCTGGGCATTCTGACGAGACGTATCATCCACTTCTCTTCAGAACGCCCAGCTTCTGCCAGATCACGCTGTGACGTCACTCCCCATGTCCTGCATCGTGTCAGACGAGCGAGGACATATCGGCACCAGAGGCTACAGTTGATTCTGCAGCAGCATCGGCGTTTGCAGGTAAGTAGCTACATCGACTTACCTGCTAACGCCGATGCTGCTGCAGAATCATCTGTAGCCTCTGGTGCCGATGTGTCCTCGCTCGTCTGACAGGATGCAGGACCTGTGAGTGACGTCACAGCGTGATCTGGCAGAAGCTGGGCGTTCTGAAGAGAAGTGGATGATACTTCTCGTCAGAGCGCCCAGGTAGTAAAAGTATTAAAAACGCCCCGATTTACGCACATAATACACGCCCACTTGGACTTTTACTTTTAAACACACCCACTTGGACTTTTGCAAGCCTCATTTGCATAAATACAAAAATGGTCATAACTTGGCCAAAAATGCTCGTTTTTTAAAAAATAAAAACTTTACTGTAATCTACATTGCAGCGCCTATCTGCTGCAATAGCAGATAGGGGTTGCAAAATGTGGTGACAGAGCCTCTAAGTGAAGGAACTTAGATGACACTGGCTTTCCATGCAAATGCCTATATTAACCCGTGGGCTTGCATTATTAAATTCCAATATTTTCAATTTGATTAAGTTTATGGCACAAACCTTAACTTAGAAGAATTCTTAACTCTTCTGTCAAATTGTGTGCATCACCCAGAAGAAAAGAATCTGCAGGTCCATCCAGTCTCCTTTTTTTTTGTGTGCACATTCTTTACCTTCAGATGTGATCTGCGTCTCGTTAGGCTGAAGACTGCTACCATAGTCGTTCTATGTGAGCCATCTTCCGCCTGACAAGGAGCGCAGATCACAGCTAAAGGTGCAGGCCGCTCAGCTTATTTGTTTTTGCAACTGTGTTTCAAGGACAGTGGGTCTCCGCACCCACACCAATCCGAACTTATGTCTGACATCAAAAGTTTGCAGAAAGTGCATTTACTCTAAGTTTTATTCCTTCAGAAATTCTTAGAGTCAAATTATAACTTAATTTTTTTTCTTTCACACCAGTCTGGAAATGCTGGTGGTCCCGGGCCAGGTGGAAGAGGAAGGGGCAGAGGACAAGGAAACTGGAACATGGGCCCTCCAGGCGGACTTCAAGAATTCAATTTTTTCGTCCTGACAGTAAAAACCGGGCTCATAATTGGAAAAGGTATTTATCTGATATATATTTCTGATTGTCTTACCCTTTGTCAGCTTGCGCATGTTACCAGAAACTTTAGAGTTAAAGGCAATGTAAACTTTTTTGAAGGTTTTTTTTTTTTTTTTTTAAATCAATAAATCAACATTTGAATTTGTTTTTTTACTTTTTGGATATAGCTTTCTATGTAATCTGTATACATAGATGCTGTATCTTGCAGTCAAACTGAGTTAGGTCAGCAGGACTGATTGCTTCAGTGAATGAATGTTCAGGACCAGTGTTCACTGAAGCATTCAGTTCTGCTAACCTGACAGATTTGGCTTTGACTGCAAGATACAGCTTCTATTTATACAGGATACACAAGCTGTATTTCAATGTAAATTTTGTTTTGTAATCAAGTTGTATAAAATAAAACCTTTATTAAAATTTCCTTCAAATGTGTACATAGCCATTTTTAACTCTGTCTTAGTCTAAAGGCTAGAGCTTTCAATAATTACTTTCATTGTTCTTTAAGATGCACTCCAGCAAAATCTTTCTTCATGGTTCTCCTAATGCAGCCTACATTTCCCATTAAGATTCTGGATTTGCAGGACCAGAGTGAGCTCATAACAAACATTGCACTTCCTGCTCTAAGTCCTGTTTCCGTGCAGCAAGTGATAAGTGACATAGAACTTCTGTCCTCACACTGCAGTATGTTTTGTATGTGATGCAGCTCAGCCTGTCTCTTTCGTTTTTACACAGGAGGCAGTGAGAATCTGCATCTCATAGAAATACACTAGACTTTCTGCACGCAGCATTCACAGATAAAATAGACAGGCAGTGTGAGTCGGGAGTTTATAACTGCATCTAATCACTGTAAGGACTTGCCTATTATCTCTTACGGCAGAAATGATCTCTTCATCAGCACTTTATGCATAGGGGACTTATAGAGGAACAAGGTGGGGTAGGAGGTGTCTGAGTGCTGCAAGTGGGGATTTAATGCATTCCTGTGGTTAACAGGAAATCATCTACACATGGCCTTTTTGGTGGTCCGGTTGAGATCACATGACACAGCTGCCCATAATGGAACGGTTTAAAGTGTATAAATGCAACTGAGTTGGCGTATGCGCAAAAAAAAATTCCCAGTGTTTCAAGCCTTTCATGGGAAGTCATATGACTGACCAAACATTTGTAAGAATATATAATTTAGCAGCTTTTTCTACTTGATCTGATATCTTCCTGAGCAGCTATTTGTATTAAGATAGACATGCAATCTTCACAGTGCAGAATGTTATTGTGTAAATCTTAATGAGAGCATTTTGGTGAGATGCCAAATCAAACTATCAGATATGAACTTAAAAAGCATGTCTTGAAACTTCACACATGCAATATGTTGTGGTGGTAGTATTTGTACTTGCCCTAATTTTAACAGTTTCTACTAGCAGCTTTGCCATTTACAATGTGATTTGTTAATGGTCATTCGTGCTTTATGTACTTCACAGGGGGTGAAACTATTAAGAGCATAAGTCAACAGTCTGGTGCCCGGATAGAGCTTCAGAGGAACCCTCCGCCGAATTCTGACCCAAACATGAAGTTATTTACTATTCGTGGAACTCCACAGCAGATAGACTACGCAAGGCAACTTATTGAAGAGAAGATTGGGGTAAGTAATGTCTGTTTTTATTTCTAAATCCGATTACAAGGATAAATATTCAGTATAGCTGTTTCCTTGTATGATAAACCGTATCAAGAGCTTGCCTAGGGGATTGCAATTGATGTCGGTTTCTCATTTTGTCAGGGTCCAGTGAATCCATTAGGTCCTCCAGTTCCTCATGGCCCTCCAGGTGGTGTACCTGGACCCCATGGACCTCCAGGACCTCAAGGCCCTGGTGCACCAATGGGACCCTACAACCCTCCACAATATACTCCTGGTCCCCCAGGACCATCACCCCAGTAAGTATTGAGAAATCCACCATGTACGTTCATGGCTTCTGTATCTCTTTCTAATTAGGTTTATTCTGTTCTTGTTTTAAGTGGTCCTCCTGCACCATACGCCCCTCAGGGCTGGGGAAATACGTACCCACACTGGCAGCAGCCGGCCCAGCCAGATCCTAGTAAGTTGTGTAATTATTAGTCTGACCTTGCAATGATCATTTTTTAATTAGAACATTTGGACACAATAAAACTTGTGTTTATGTAAAGTTGCATAAATGGGTGTGTGCTTAAATTCCACTAATTAAGATCTTCTGTTTTGCAAAATTAAGTTGTCTTGCAATAAGTATAATTTAAAGCATGTGCTACATTGCAGTTATCATGTGGTTTTATTTTATTTTTTTTACCCTCTCCTGGGGGTTGTGTGATCATAATGCTTCAAATGGCAATCATTGACATATATTTCTTAACATGCTTCAGTGCCATCCATTTATGAGCATGGTTTTTTTTCTTCACACCTTACTAGATCCTTTCATTTGCTACGACCTTAGCCTTGCTGCTCTATAGTTTTGGGTTTAGTGTAGATCGCCTGCACTTGGTGAAGGACAAGGTTCCCATCAGTGCTAGATGTTTCCAGGCTATAAAAGAAGTTGCTGTTAAAAATAGTGGTGCTTGTATACCAAAGTGAATTGACAGCTATTTAAAATCTGTGCATTATACTTGCAAGTGTACTTTCCCATTTGAACTTTATTTTACATGTAATGTATGTTACAGGTGGAATAATTTGGGAATACATTTCATTACTCACGTTGTAATATCCTGAGTTACAGCCTGTATTTAGTTCTGATTGCTAGTACCACACTGGTAACGGAGCGAGGCAGGTGGTTTCCTACCTTAAATTACTGTATACTGCTTGGTGAAGACTGCAATTACCAAGTTGCTAATCGCCAGAACAAGTCCTGTACAGACATTGGGGCAGAGGAAAAGCAGCGTATCTGCCCATGACAACCAATTGGGTTTAACCTAATTTTTTCAGAGGCCTTTTGGAAAATGGAAGTATGGAACGGGTTGCCATGGATAACCGCCACGTTACCTTGCAACAGTTTTATACTTTTCCCCACATTGAGGCAGAAAGTAATGTTTGTCGATTTTAGCTCTTGAGGCTGAAAAACTAAATGCCGCTTTGGACGCTTCATAACTCGGGATTATTGTAATATATGTAATGCAGCATATTGAAAATTCCATCAACTTTATATTGATAAAAAAGACTCCTGAAATTAAAGCGGTTATCCCATCACATTTTTATTTATTTTTTTAAATGTCATGGGTCAGTTCAAATACCCTGCGACCAGCTGTTCTCACCAGGGGAAGCAGTCTTTAGCTGTACATTTCTAGAATTACAAATTAATGGCTGACCGTGTAATGCAGGGGAGCAACTCTGTTCGGACACTTGAAAGGGGTAAGTGCACACACAAACATTGACCGCCATATGCCCTAATAGAAGAAAAAGTTGCAGTATTTACAGTATCGGCGCCATCAGGTCCTGATGAAGGGATCGGTATGGTCCAGAAACATGTCGTCCACTGAATAAAGAACAAATTCCTTTTATAGATAAAACCATCTGTAATTTTTTCCTACCTGCCTGGCGCCGATACCGTAAATACTGCAACTTTTTCTTCTACCTTTCGTACCAATTTGATTCCTGCAAGGAGGATCCATCCTCCCAGGGAACGCAGTGTGTGGCAACCGGCTTCGATACTGAATGACAGATCTCGGAGGAGCGCCGACTCCCGTTATTTTCTACAAAATCCCTAAATGCTCATATGCCCTAATAGAGCATCTATAAGATATTGTAAAGGGTTATGACAGTGTATTTTTGTGGTGATACTGACTGGAATAGTGAAGTTGACGGCAGTCCCAGGAATTTCTAATCTGAACGGCACCCCACCCTCAAACTCCAGTTTGAGTGACTATACCCTTTTAGCATCATGAGACAGTGGCATTATAATTCTCACATGTTAAAGAGGCTCTGTCACCACATTCTAAGTGCCGTCTCTCCTACATAATCTGATCGGCGCTGTAATGTAGATAACCGCAGTGGTTTTTATTTTGAAAAACTATCATTTTTGAGCAAGTTATGAGCAATTTTAGATTTAGTTTCTTAAAGACCAACTGGGCGTGTTTTTACTTTTGACCGAGTGGGTGTTGTAAAGAAGTGTATGACGCTGACCAATCAGTGACCAATCAGCCTCATACACTTCTCATTGTTCCAGCCCAGCTTCTTTCACTGCACAATCACACTGTGCTGTGGATCATGCTGAGCTGGAACAATGAAGTGTAGGAAGCTGATTGGTCACTGATTGGTCAGCGTCATACACTTCTTTACAACACCCACTTGGTTAAAAGTAAAAACACACCCAGTTGGTCTTTAAGAAACTAAATCTAAAATTGCTCAAAAATGATAGTTTTTCAAAATAAAAACCACTGCTGTTATCTACATTACAGCGCCGATCAGATTATGTAGGAGACAGGGCACTTATAATGTGGTGACAGAGTTTCTTTAACTGTATTATGGTGTTTATAAGAGATTGAACACTTACATTCATGTACTGCAATTAAACTGGTCTTGTCGTCTACAACTTAATTCCCAATTCTCTTGATTACACCCGGTAGCTGTCTACCACTTAGCTAAAACAGCATTTTTCTCTTGCACTGCATTCTGGAAGTATTAGTTCTTACATCATATTACTATACAGTGACTAGCATTATAAAGAACATGCTTCAAGACAAATTAGTAGAGCAAGCCCTGTGCTGACATAGCCAGCAGGAAGAATGCAGCTACGAATAGTCTAAAATATACTGGAACTCAGGATCAGTACCAAGATAAAGCAACGTATTCACAGAATTACTCAATATTTCATGTAAATGGAGGGTGGGCATATGATTTTATGTAGACATAGACTGCTATTCTTCAGTACACTATAAGAGTGTGATGTTTAATTTCTTAGGTAAAGCAGGAACAGACCCCAATTCTGCAGCTTGGGCAGCTTATTATGCTCACTATTACCAACAGCAAGCACCCCAACCACCTGCAGCTCCATCTGTTGGACCAACTACAATCCAAACTAATGGACAAGGTAGCAAAACTCCTCCTTTCTTCCCTTTTTTTTTTATTGGCCTCAGTGTGCCGAAGTCCAGACCACTTACATAAATCTCGCTTTATTTTGACTGTCATGAGAATTTTGTAGTTTGAGCATTCTGTCACACTTTTCTGATGTAGGCATCCTAAGGATTGCCTGAAGATCGCCCCCTTTTTAGGTGGCATGTTGACTTTTTTGCACACACCTTACATGCTTTGCATGCACTCATGTGGTACTCTTAACTGCTCGTGTTTGCTTTTTTCACTCTGTAGTTCTATTTTGTTCATGCCACTTATCTGTCATGCTTTTTATTTAGTTGAACCCCCAGCTGCACCTCAAACTGGACAAGTGGACTACACAAAAGCTTGGGAAGAGTATTACAAAAAAATGGGTATGTGCAATTGCTTACATGTCCGTTACATGGAACAAGAAGTGTTGATTTTTATTCTTGTTTTCCAAAGATTGATTTTTAAAAGTTTGCTTATTTAATCTTTTTTTTTATTTTTTTATTTACTGCTTAGGTCAACAAGCGCCACCACAAGATTATTCCAAAGCATGGGAAGAATACTATAAAAAGCAAGGCAAGTATATTTTGTAACAAATATCAGTTTTTATTTTTGTGATATTTTTGGGCCTAATTAAATATCAACTCATATGGTCTTAAAGAGAAACTAGTTTAAAAAAAAAAGTCACATATCCAAAGTTTTGATCGGCGGGGGTCTGGGTACTCAGACCTCCAGTCACTGAAACAAAGGTGCAGAAGCCCTTAGCTATGTGAGCTGTCTTCAGCCTGACAAGGAGCGCTGATCACATCTGACAGGGGACTGGGTACTCAGCCAAGTGCTTCTGCACCTTCATCTCAGATTATGGGGTACTCCGCACTCAGACCCCCAACAATCAAAACTTCTGTCACCAAGTTTGTTTTTTAAATTAGTTACTCTTCAATAGTATGATTGTACATGGCCAATTTTGCACATTAAAGTCTTGACAGAATAGCGCATGCTGTGGGTTTTAAAATCCACACTGATTTACTACGCTTCATGTGAATGAGGTTTTCTAAACCCCATTCACATCCGTTATTCTGTACCTTGAAGCACATAACCTTTTTATTAAGTTTTAATTTTTTTTTTTTTTTTTTAGGACAAGCGGTTCCAGCTGCAGGTGCTGTGCCACCTGCAGGTCAAGCAGATTACAGTGCTGCTTGGGCAGAGTACTACAGACAACAAGCAGCATATTATGCTCAGACAAGTCCACAAGCAATGCCACAGCACCCTCCTGCGCCACAGGTAGGAAGTTAAAAATTCTATTTTGCATATTTATATTTTGGGGACATATATATTTACCCTTGCAAGAATTATAATGTAAAGCTTTCCTGTCCTGTGATCACAACATTTTCCCCTTTCAGGGCAAATGAAAACATACAGGAAGCAGCCAACATTTGTTAACCAATTTCTCCTTAGGGTCTCTCCTGAGCTGGCTTCCTTTTAAAAGAAACTTCTAGTTTAACACTTTGTGTATCTCTTATGTATTTCCTCTGCACAGGGCCAATAATGCGAAGTGGACAGTACAGTATTTGCTTCATTGTGTTGGGGAAAACCTTTGTTAAATGTTTGGATGCAGACGCCTTGATGAAGATCTTAATTTTTGTTTGGTTTAAAAAGAAAAAATGTTTTGAAAATGTACATAAACTATCACTACTGACTGATAGGAGGCTATATTTCTGTGTAGAAATGAAAACTTGGTTTGTTTTTAGTATATTAGTGTAGATGTACACATTCCAGCAAATGTATTTGCAACTATTATGTGGTCAATGCTTTGTGATACAAATGTACTTTTTCAATGTATACTTTATCACTTTTAAAATGCCTGTTTTGTGCTTTACAATAAATAATATGAAACCTCCTGTGTCGGTAAGTTGGATATGTGAGTATTTAAATGAAAACATGTTTTGTTTTATTTTATGAATGCTTTAAAAGAACGAATTTCATAGGAAAAGGCTAAATTTTTTATAACACAAAATGGTTGTTGACTTTTTTTTTTTATATATTGACACTTATTTTCTTAAAGTTGAGTTTTACTGTTATGACTTGTAGACAGCATAACATCTTGCCTCTGCTTGCATGTATATAACTTTGTAGCAGACAGATTCCACTGCATTATTGTGACCACTGTTCAGACCTGTAAAGTTGTCTCTCTTCATACCAGTTTACATTTTTATGCGCTTTGTTTTTTTTTTTTGTTTTTCATAAATTGACTTATTTACTTACTGACTGAGTGTTTTATTTTTTATTTTCAAAATGATGTAGTAACCAGATTTTGATATAGTTCTTTCATATTACATTGACTTGTTAAAGCACGGTCACTGAATGGGTTCCACCCTACGTTAAATACCTACATTTTTAATTCCTTCTACCCAGATTTCATGGTTTAGTTGTGGGGGTCTATAATTTTACCTAAATTGCAATATAGTACAGTAAACTGAAGATGGTGGCTAACAAGTGGGATGTAGTGCAAATGTAAAATGTATTCTAACTTCTATCACTCAAAATTAATAGCGCAGTTTATTTTACCAAACTGCTAGCTAATTATTTGGGTCCCAAAATATTTTGCCCTTTTGTTAAAGTACTGAATTGATCCAATATAACACTAGTTCTGTAGTGGTAAGAACCAAGTCGTGCTTCCTCTAGATGCACTGTAAGTATTACACAATTTTCCGTACTGATTTTTATGTACAGTGCTGTATATTACATCCATAAGTATGTGGCTTTCTTTTTTGTAGGTAAGTATTTACATGTAGGCTTAGCCACAGAAGCACTACTTATTTGAGAATGTAAAGCCTAATTTAATTCTATAGGGAAACTGTAAATGTGTATTTAGCTGCAGGGCACCGTGACTTTTACTTAGCATAATTTCTATTAGTTCATTACCTTTTTTTATTTCTGTGTTTGACATGACCTCTGAACTCTTAATGAAAAGCCGTAATTACGTTTCAGTTAGTTTATGTAGGCAATGTGGTTTCTATTTTTATTTTTTATTTTTTTACTTGCCTTTGATTTCTCCACTTCGGTCTATGAGCAGGTGGGGATATTGAATGACATTTTGCATGACGGTTTTGTCTTGATAAAGTCATCAGTTTATTGATATAAAATTCAGATTACATTTATGACCTTTACAATTGGAGGCTGTCTAATTCATTTCAGGTCTAAAATTTCTATGTAGTTGGAAAGAGTTGAAATAATAATGCATCAGTGCCTTCCCTGATCTTCCACCTTAGGTTCTGCTGCACAATGTGTCAGGTAAGCACAACCTAAGGAAGCAAACTTGCATTATCATGTTGTCCCTTTTTTAAGGTTTGTGCTTTTTCTATGCCAAAATCTGCTCCACCAAAAAAAATGTCTTTGGACTGAATGTTATGTTTATTAGGGAGGTTTTTTTTTTCTTTTCTGCAGACATTGTTTTTCCTTAATTCAGTAGTAAAGACACTTATTGTTTTCCTGCTAGCTTTCTTTATGCAGTTCTGAGGCTGTTGACCGTACATGATGGCAGACTATGTCCATGTTTTAATGCAAATTGGTTGACTGTGTGCCAACGAGCCAAGTATGATCTTGTCGTGTTTTTGTTTTTTTTAAAGATCATTTGTTTCGCAGTTTCTGAAACAAAATGTACTGATTTAATCTTTAAAAATCCTGCATAATTTGTACATTTTAAAAGAAATTTTCAAAATCCTGCCTTCATTTTCACACACAGTGCTGAAGATGCTGCAAATGATAGCTCTTAATATCAGGTCCTGAGGTAGTTCCCACCCATAAGGAGGAATCCTTTCTGTGTATGCCATTGGTGAGCCGATGAGCATGGACCTAGAAGGGCTCATGTAGAAGGTAACACCGTAATAATGCATTATAGTGCAGACTGTTCTTTTCATCACTGTTGATGCTTTTTCAACTGATATTTTTGCCCTCTAAGTTATTGCTGTCATGCAGTAGTATTTATATTCTCATGATCTATGTAGCTAAAATGAGCCTGATTTGTATCTGAGACAAACTTTGTAGAAACTGGTTGTAGGACTGTTGTAAAATTTTTCTGACGTGCACTGAATTTGATTTTATTGCTTTCATTGAGGACAAACAAAAGTAATTTAGACTGTTGACTGCTTTGCGTGTTTTTTTTTTTGTTTTTTTTTCCCCCTAATATTTTACATGTATGAGTGCTGAGCCACCATTGAGAAATTGTTTCTGCTTTTTTGTTACATAATTAGCTCCTGACCTAAAATAGGACTGTAATATTGGCTGCAAAATGCATTGTTTGTGCACGAATTATATACTGGTATGAAACTATAATTGAATCTATATAATGACTGGTCCGTATGAATATTAGCATATGTAATAACACCATTTATTTGAATTAATGTTCAAAGTAGCTTTTTCAGTATAGGTTTTTCAGAAAATGTACAGTAATGTTTTCTTTCCTACTGTATAGCAAAATACCCCTTTAACTAGACTTTTAAAAGAAACCCAAAGCTTGTGTTTGACACATTACACCCGAATGCAAGTTCAGATTAGGACTGGTGCCTCTACCCTTCTATATGCACCTTCTATCTTGTCTGTCTGAACAGATCCTGTTTTCTCATGGCATGTCCGTGTTTGGTAAAAGCGCACAGTTAGTATGTGAAAAGCTTATTCATTGGAGTACTATGGGCAAAACTGTTATTCTCTTACGGTCACACCACCCCTCACCTGCACTAAGCAAAACTTGGTGTATACCGTTTGCCCATAGAAAAGTTAAATTCATTTTGTGATCGCCATACAGGAGTTCATGGGAGCCCCTGAAAGCTTATATGCAGAAATTGTTCTATATGAACTGAATATAGAAGCAGCTAGGCCCTAAGGCAGCTGTTCCTTTTGTGTACAATTAATACAACTATCATGTATTCATAACCCATGCATTCTGACATTGCATAGATAACCTTTATTAGGCTTTTAACTATCAACAGGAATAGTGAATCTTGGTCAACTAATTCTGCTGCCTTAAGCCATTTTGAAGACGTAAGTTCTCTAAACAAATAAATTAAGACTTTTAGGCAGGGCTTACCTTCTAGCTGGGTGGGATGTTTTTGGTTTTTCTTTAAATTTTGATCTCTTAGGAGCCATTGCTTCTAACTGATCCCTTTCTCGAGACTCGCTGCTGTTTAGTCCAATTTCCATTACAGCAACGAGAGAATTGTAAAAAAAAAACTAAAATGGTGAGCAGTATTGGGCTGGATTCACACGAGCATGTTCAGTCCGTAAAGGGCAGAACGTATTTCGGCCGCAAGTCCCGGACAAAACACAGTGCAGGGAGCCGGGCTCCTAGCATCATAGTTATGTACGATGCTAGGAGTCCCTGCCTCTCCGTGGAACTACTGTCCCGTACTGAAAACATGATTACAGTACGGGACAGTTGTCCCGCAGCGAGGCAGGGACTCCTAACATCGTACATAACTATGATGCTAGGAGCCCGGCTCCCTGCACTGTGTTCGGTCCGGGACTTGCGCCCAAAATACGTTCCGTCCATTATGGACGTAATGTGCTCGTGTGAATCCAGCCTTAGTGGTAAGAGATGATCAAGTAGTTGTCTCATACTGAGTTTAATGAACCTTCAGACCTGATCACACAGATTTTTGGCTTTGAAACTCTGCCGAAAACACCTCCAATTGGCTTCAATGGGAGACGGAGGCGTCTTTGTCCCGCGAGCGGAATAAAACAGCGACATGACCTATCTTGAGGCGTTTTCCGCCTAAAAAAAACCCCATCAAAATCAATGGGAGACTGGAAAAAAAAAGCAGCATTTTTTTTGAGAGAAAAAAAACACTTTTTCGTTTGCCTGTTGAGGTGTGAAAAACTGAGCTGATTTTTCCAGTTAGAATTTTTTGCCTGCAAAAAAAACTGTGTGACCTAGGCCTTTAGGAGGAACCAGGAGTTCTTGTTTGCATACATAGTTACAGGTCTATCGTGCCTGGCTCTATTATGAAACTTATTCATCCCTTCTAGTTTATGAAGTCTGCTTTAATGATTACTTGGAACCCCTACCTAATGTTTTGGACAAAGATTACTAGTGATAGTTGTTTTCTTTAATGGGAACCTTTCACGTTCGTTAAAATGTAGACCAATCTGCGGGCATCATGTTATAGGGCAGGGGTAGCTGAGCAGTCTGATCTATGGTTTTGTAAGAAAAGATTCAGTATAACATGTAATTTAAACCTCTGCTCATTCTGGGCTTAGGAGTCCAGTGGGCGGCCTTAATCAGATGGCTATCTCAGCTGACTATCATTGAGTAGGACCGCCCACTGGACACCTAAGCCCAGAAAGAGCAGCTGTTTAAATGAATAAATTACAACTTCTACTGAATCTGTTCCCATAAAACTGCACAGCTTCCATGGTGCCTGCAGATTAAAATTATTTTCAACGTGACTGGTTTCCTTTTAATGCAAGTGTCAACTTTTATCGGAATAAGATTAGATCTGTAAAGGAAACTGTCTCAATATCACGTTAATTCAATTAAGCGAAGAAAGTTAGATGTTGAACTTTTCTTCCTTGCGCCGTTATGGCATGTGTTGTAGATGTCGGGTGTTTGGCTATACCAAATAAAAACCTTTCTCTTTAGGAAAGTTTCAGGCGGCCAAAAAACAGCCATATGTTTTGCTTCCTTATTTTGGCTGCAAGTCCTGGACCCCAAGTGCTTCTACTGAACTTGGAACACCAAATAACCCTATGGTCTTTGAGGTTTGGTTCAAAAGAACCGTGGGGGTCTGGGTATTGCTGCAGTAATATGGAAGCTTCATTCCAGCCCTCCTCAAATTCAGGGCTGGAGCTACAACTGCTGTAAGAGCACCACTAAACATTAGGCACAAGTTGCTTTGATATAAAGTAGCTATTGCTAAAATTCCGCTGCCTGTTTATTTCCTCTAGCAGCATGCAAATTATTATTGTTAGGGTTTTGTTTTTTGTTTATCTCCGAGCCAGCTTGACTTTTAGGTTTTGTGCTCCCTTATATTAGTAAAGCATATTCCTTGACATTGCATTATGCAAATTATTTTGGTAGATCTTTAGATTGCCATCCTTGCTATATATTAATGCTGAATCTTTCACATTGTCTTATCACCTGTACACTGTACAATAGTTGTGGTATGCACTTTCCTATATTCTGTTGCTGTAATTTACTAACCTGGTAATGTATTTTAGTTTTTGCTGTGACTTGCTAACACCTAATAGTACAAATATCGTTTCTGTGCGAGTATCTTTCTATTGACCAATGTGCTGTCACGTAAACATGTCATACACATGAGATGCATTTCTCTCTGATGCACAATGTTCCCTACGGAAGATACTGGTCCGTGTGTTAAGAAGATTGACGCCAGTATCTTGTTAAAAGCCAGTGTCCTAGTCAGCAGTCATGGATTGAGGTAAATTGCACTAATCTGTAGTTGACACGTAAATGTTTTACGAAGTTGCTTTAAAATTTTGATGCTGCAAAAGGATTTGATTTTCAGAAGGTGTAATATTTGGCTTGACAAATTAAAATTTATTTTCACCATACACCTTTAAATATAAAAAAGTTCTGGTGGTTTAGTTTCTTGCCAAAATGCAATGTTAAGGTTTTGGAAGATATTGATTTTTCTACACTGCATGGGTATCCTCTAGTAGCATGATCACACTGAAATTGCTTGGGATCAGTTTATGGCAGCTCCCTGATTGTGTGGAGTCATAGACTAATATATTCTTTGAAAGATCATGCTAATAGACTAGTAGATAATTGTTCATATTTTTGATCAGAATAAGGATCGTTGTGTTTTTTTGTTTTTTCTCTGTCAAATTTAGAATTGAGCCGTTCGGATGCTTATATCCTATGTATATTCCTTTAAAACGTGCATACATAATCTACACACCGTGAGTCAAAAATCAGACCACATAAATAGCTGTGAAATGTTGGCTTTCAATTACCAGTGTTACTTTCTGTGGTTCCGAACTTTTGACTCGCCCCTACATACAGTGCAATCATTTCAAAACGAAGGGAATGTTCGGTTCTTGCTATGACGTTTGTATATAATGTGAGCGCATCTAGGAAGCAGAGCTATAAACTAGTTATAAATTTAGCTCTGTACAGAAATATAGTATATAACCTTCAAGCTTATTAAACGGGCTGTCTCGGATTTTCAACCGATGGCCTATCCTTAACGTAGGCCCTCTGTGTGATCGGTAGAAGTTTACGATGACACCTGTATGCAGCGCCTGAATAAACAATGATGGGGCTTCAGCCTGCTGGTCAGCTGCATTCAGATAGGCCATTGGCTGAATCTCCTGAACAACCCCTTAAGTTGTTGTTTTTTTGTGTTCTAGGCCTCATGTCCACTTCAGGTTTTTTTCGTCCGGGTGCTATCCGGTGTTTTACGGATAGCACCCTGACACACTCATTTCAATGGGGCCATGCACACTTCCGTTGTTTTATTTAAAACACTCGGCCTTTTCATTAATTTGGTCCATGAAACAACGGACTGCACATGGAAGTCATCTTTGTGCGGCCCGTGTTTCACGGAACAATCCTTAGCTGCCGCACTACGGCCGATGGAAGTGTGCATGCAGCCTTATTGTTAGAAGAAAGTTTTACTTTAGTAAAAGCAAGGCCATAATTTTGTATTTAGGGTTGTATTGAAACACTTGTAGGGATAGTAGACGGGAAGTCAGTCCTTAATGGAAGGCGGGTACGTCTGAATTAGCTATTCTCGCTGATGTTCTGTAACTTTTTTTTTTTTTTTTTTATTATTTTTTCTTCAAGTCGAAGCTTTAACATTTAACATTGAGAAATTTTGACAAACTGTATTTTTGATGGAATTGCTCATGTATCACTGGCAAATGTATCTTTCCGCTTCCATTTCTGCTGTATGTAACAATGTACTTAATAAACATGAATAAATTGTCACTTGTGACGTTGACTTGTTTCTTGTGTGGTGTTGGGACTGATATTACATCCATTGGGACCAGTTTAGAAATGATTCTGCAAAAATGCTTAAAGGATAACTTTCTTTATTAGCAAATTGGATCAAAGTACTCAAGACTAAGAATAAGAAGTCGGCACAAGTTACTTCTCGAACAAAATATTTCTCATAGAAAAGTTTAGTTGGTGACCTACAAAGGCAGTTTAATATACTATAAAGTTCTGCTGTTCTTTACAATGTGCAGGTTTGCTTTTCCTGTACAGCTCTCGTGTCACCATTCAGCATCTATTCTCTGCTGCAGCAATGCATGCAATCAAACGCCAGTGCTATAGGAACGACAGAATAATGCAGAGGCGCTTCATCTCGCGGCCCACTGAAGGAGGGAAGGCTGGCTGCAGTGAGGGCAGAAGGAAGTCTCCAGTTAAAGCAGGATGTTAATAGTCATCAGCTAGAGCAAGAAAAGAGAGCAGATTAAGAGAGAACCAGCGTGTTAGAAACCATGCAATGAATTCCTAAAGCACTAACTCTTACTTTCAATGCTGAGGATGCAACTGCTGGCAGCCGTGCCCCTGCTGTTTACTACTTTACACATGTATTCCCCTTCGTCTTCTGGAAAGGTTTCAGGTAGGTAAAGACAATATGTTTCTCCCCTCTCAATATACTGATAGTCTTCACAGTCCTGCAGCATCTCCCCTTCAAACCACCATGTTACTTCAGGCTTTGGCTCTCCGGTTATTTTAACTGTAAATCTTACAGGTTCTCCATCTACTACCGACATGTTCTTTAAGGGCTTTTTAAACCAAGGAGCTCCAGAGCGAGCAAGTTCTTCATCTTCATATTGTGAGCCGTTGACGCTTGCTTCCTCGTCTTCATCATCTTCCCTTTTCTGTAAGAAACATGCAGCATTTTAGTTGATCACTGCAAATTTGAGTATTTGTAATGCGGGAGACTAATGTTTTTGGACAAAAATGACCAGTAATAAGCTTTCTAATATAATGTAAGTTGAACCTTCTACACACTACTCCAAACAAACTCCATAACCAGTGCAACTAAATGAGTTGCAAATTCACATAACTGAGCATTTCCTTTTGTATGCAGATTTTGCAATGTGTCGGCTAGAAACTAGGAGACTTGGGGCCCATTTACTATTTGGACTCCACTAATTAGTTCTAAAGTTAGAAAACGGCATTTTACATGTAAGGCCACATTCACACCAGCGTGACATTTATGCGTGTAAAATCTGTCCGTGTATGTGTCGGTGTGCTTTGTGTGGCATGTGTTTATCACGCACTTGCAAACTTTTTTTTTATATAATGTAATTGATGCGTAGAACACAGATAGCATATGGATGTGCATCCGTGGTTTTAACACCCATTGACTTAATAAATATATATATTTTATGCAGTGCGTGTCACGCAACGGACACAGCACGTGAATGGCCCCATTGAAATCAATGCACAGCACATGGATGAGATTCACACTTGTGTGAATGAGCCCCAAGCCTGACTTTGTGCAATCAACTGCAAAAATTGATAATTCTTATAGAAAACATTTTTATTGTAAACATGGAGTTTTGCCTAGCAACACTGGACAATTATTACCCCAGAAAAGTTTGACTTTAGAAAAAAAAAGTACTAGTATGGCCCCCCCTGGTTTGTAATTAAAGTGAAGGTGTTATGAATTTTTTTATTTTTTTAAATCATATTTTAGGACTTCAACATCAATTTTATTTATTTGTGTTCTCATGTTCTACGTTTTACTTCTCTATGGGGGCTGCCATGTCCGTCCGTTGTCCCCCGTGTCCCCCCCCCCCCCCCCATCCCATATCTCTGTATGTGTCTATTAACGACACATACAGAGATGGAATACGGCACATACAACCCCACATAGAATGT
Source organism: Rhinoderma darwinii (assembly GCF_050947455.1). Lineage (NCBI taxonomy): Eukaryota > Metazoa > Chordata > Amphibia > Anura > Rhinodermatidae > Rhinoderma > Rhinoderma darwinii. The sequence continues at coordinate 17,836,696 of NC_134693.1, read as the reverse complement.
GAACGGGAGCCGTTCCATTCTCTGCAGCGTATGCCGTCTGTGTTGGAACGGTGCATGCGCCGCTCCCACACAGACCAAAATGAAGAGCGTTCGCAGAGCGAAATCCGGCGCCATTTTCATGTGGACCAGAAGCCGTTGCCGGACAGTAAGATGATTTCCGGCCATATGTTCAAGGAAGCGAAGGTAATGGGAGTGGAGGCAGGAGCAGGTAATTTATGTTTGTGTATGTGATGTGTATTATGTTCGTGTTACGGTCTGCTGAGCCCTGTATCTAATCCTCCTACACTGTGCAGTTGGTCAGAAAATGGCGGCACACAGTGTAGGAGGTTTGAAGATTCAAACCCCTCCTGGCACTAGCCAGAGTAAGGGAGGGGGGATTGTGTGAGGACACTAGAGCGAGTGTGTCTACCCCAAATTTGCAGCATAAAGCAATGAGGTTGCTTTACCACATTGACCATGCTGCAATTTTGGGAACTGCTCCCTCTAGTGCCCAGCACATGGAAATGTTATCAATTAGAATCTAATTGATAGTATTTCCTGACTTGTGAAAAAAATTAAAACAATGTGTAATCACTCAAATTATAATTGTTTAACTAAAATAAATTAATTCTAGCGACATTCCCTTTAAAGGGGTTTTCCCCATTAGGGACATTTATGACCTATCTACAGGATATGTCAGATGTGGTTCCCACCTCTGGCACCTGCGCCTATCTCTAGAACGGGGCTGCCTAAACCCCATCCTGTTCTGGCTGAAGCGTGCAAGTCCGACCATGAATAGGAAAATGGCATTCAGTTCTATGGGGCTTACGGAAACAGCCTAGCTTGGCTGTTTTCTGCTTCATGGTCTGGAATCGCACGAGTCACCGGGAGCACAGAGAGGTAGAATGGAGTTGAGGGAGCCCCGTTCTAGAGAGAGGTGCATCTAGCGTCCCTGATAGTAAAACTCCTTTAATTGTACAATATTTTTATAAACTGCCTTCATCAATGTCTTTGAAAATTATAGCATAATTAAGAAAGGTCAGGGCTGGAGTTGAGCATCTGCCTGTCCTTAGATGTTGCAGCAAACATTTTATGAAAATTTGCAAACAAGACCTATTGGCCTTATGCACATGTTTGTACAGGGGTGCAGTCACACGGGGTAGGAGTTGTATTTCTGCAGCGCAAAACTTGACAATGTGATCCAATAGGAAAAATATTCCACGTCGCAAAAAAATAAACGAGTTGCAGAATATTTTGGACATTGCAATGTTTTCCTCAGCATGCTTTTACAATGCCGAGGTACATGGTAAATTGATGGGTCTGTAATACGGCACTCATAGAAGATGGGGCTGTATGGATGCCGAATACGGTGGCACACTGAGCTTTGCCGTGTGCCTATGGTCTGATCATGCAACGTGTTATACACTATAATTGGTCATTAAAGTCTAGGTAGACAAATTGCTCATCTCCATGAGCCCCTTAAATTAACGTAGATCTGTCATTCTACCATCCTGCCAGGTTCGCTGAACTAATAGCCCAAACATGACAAGTAAAATATTGAGCCGCTTGGCTACTCAAGCTTAAAGGAAAATAGCTTTGTGGTAAAAGATTTAGGATAACCTGTAACTTATTTAAATGCCTGCTCACTGTGGTCTGATCTAGTTCTGCATTGCTCCTTGAGAAAGTAGTAAACAAGCACTGATTGACAAGCTGTCTTGTCGGTCGATTCTCGTTTTCATGGTTCATATTGAGCAGTGTAAAAGGAACCCCAGTCCCTGCGTTAATGGTATTGTGTTCCTCTAGAAGCATTCAATAATGTAATGGAGCTGTGTCCCTCCCCCCCCCCCCCCCAGTCTGAGAAAACACCCTCTAAAAATCAAAGGTATATGGATCCGTAACACTGCTGTGTGCATGACCCTAAAGCCGTTGTACCTTCTGTACAGCAGCATCAATTTCCTTCTGTTCAAACTGCATCCTTAGGAGTTTCTGTTCCTCGATTCTTCTCAGTTCTTCCTCCTCCCGGGCTTTTGCCATCTGTTCAAATCGAGCCTTCATGTTGACCTTGTGTGAGAAGGGAGCATGGCTTTTGACTGCTCGTCTTACATCAACCTCCTCTTCCTGCAATAGAGTTCATATAAGTAACAGAGCTAGACTTTTACCATAGACATTTGTTAGGAGATCCTAATAATTCCTTGACTATGTGTCTTGGCAGGTTTTTAGGCAAGGGGTACCGTCAGAAAAAAATAATGGAGCCAATGTGTTTAGTTGCCTTTTCCGCTACTCTGTTGAAATGACATGCTGAGCAGAACTTGTATGTTACTGGGGATATTGGGAGTGCGGTCAGCCGAATAGCCAATGGCAAGCTGCCATTTTGTCAGCTGAAGCTACATTTAGCAGTGTGTGGAAATATCACAGTTCCTGAAGAAGGGATCGTTACAGTAGAATAAAGGCCCCATTAGACAGATCAACAATTGGCCAAACGAGCGTTCTTATGAATGAGGCTAAACTGATTGGGACCGAACGATCATATTAATATAGCATTGGCCTGCCAACGAGCGCCGATCGACCTGGTTCTATCATTCATTATGGGTAGAAATTTGCCTATGTAAACCCACCCTAAGTCACAACATATAGACCATCTGACCTCATGGAAATGTTCTGCTTCCCTTTCTTTCAGCTCTTCGTCCGTAGCTTTTCTCCTTAATCTCTCCTCTTCTACTTTTCTCTGTATTTCCTCTTCAGACAGTTCTCCGATTTTCTCAAATTTGCTCTTCAGGTTTTTGGCTTGGATGGATCCAGTCCGTTTTAGCCTGATCAGTTCTTCATACTCTCTACTTAAAACCTCGTAGCTTTCGTTTATTTCGTCCTGCTCCAAAAGAGAAACTAAGGGTTAGGTTGAGAATATACAGCAATGTAAGTTGTTCCCTATTGGGGGGAAAAAAAAAGATGGCAAGTGACTATATGACTTGCAGAATTTCCAATTGTGAACTTTTCCCTGTTGGAGTCTTAACGGACATGATTTATGTCTTTGGGATACTTTTATGTCCTTGCACATTAATTATGTTTTGTGCAGAGATGGGGGCACCTTTTTCTTTAGTATTGTTGGAGAGGGTATGTACTCGGAAGTTGTGTTCCACGTAACCTGTCTGAAATTTGATATTTTGACTTTTTTGTGGGCTTTACATCTTTGCTACAGCCCATCTGCACATTAGCTTGATAATAGAAAGTTCCCTGCACTGCACATATATAGCATAAATAATATATATTAGTACGAAGAGTTAGCAGGAAAGATTAGTTCGGAAATGTCCCACCTCTCCCATTTCTTGTCGTAACTGAGCAAATGCTTGTTTCTCAAGTTCCAGCTTTTGTTTTCTTTCTTCCTCTTTTACTCTCTTTTCTTCTTCCATTTTCTGTTTGAGGAGTTCTTCAAACTTGATTTCCAGTTTGCCTGGGGCAAGAGACTCTTGAGAAATGGGTTTGCTTAGTGGCAGGCCTTCATCATCCGGATCCTGATGAAAAAAATAACATTTTACTACTTTTTCATTATCTTTATGCACGAGAGAAAATATGTCAATCCATGGAGATTATTGATGAAGGAGCAGCGTAGACCTCCACAAGGAAAGTTGGGTATCGATGGAGCTATGATCTGCTGTCCAGGAAAAGAACAGAGCCTACTTTGCAGATTGTCCGACCAAATACAGTATATCATATATATATATATATATATATATATATATATATATATACACACACACCTGACCTTCCAGTGTTCTTTAGAAGGGCTGTTTAGACTAGATGCCATATCTACAATTTCTTCAACTCTAGCCTGTGCATAGTTAGGAAAAAAAATAAAATCTTATGTCCGACAAACTCCTCTCTAGGTGATCGAGAGTCTATTTACCCATGATATATGCGCTACAATGAGGCCTAAGGGTCCTAAAAAGGGAGTGCCGACCAACAAGACAGCTCGCAGGTCGGCACGTGTTTGCTCCTTTCACAGGGAGCAACGATTGGTAACGCATGGGGAAGAGCGATCGTTACTACGATTGTTTGTCCCCATATATTTCCATTATGTCGGGAGCACACCTCCCTGTTTACACAGAGAGATGTGCTGCTGACTAGCGACCATCTATTGGCCGTGTAAATGAGCAGATCCGACGATAAATGAGCATTTGCTCGTTCATCGGCTGATCGTTGCCTGGTTTATAATCATCAAGAACGAGCGTTCATATAAACACTCGTTTTCCCGATTACTGGCCCTTGTAAAAGGGCCTTAAATCTCTAGTATTTTGCATGCCATTTAGCAGGAATGAATTAGACGTGGTTATGGTACCCAGCTGTGGCAGCATTTCTCGGTAACACTGGGATCATTGGCTCAACATCATGAATTGGATCAACAAGTCTTGCCAAAACTAGGACAACAAGCAGTAATACATATACTGTCCTAATGTTCAAAATAATTTTTTCTTCGTGAAAATCATTTGACTTCAAGAGATTTTTGCACCGCTCAATACCACTGTCTTGGCTTACAACAACATTTCTCTATAGGAAATGGCACTTTGTTAAAAATATTATATGGACCATCGAGTCCAGGAATTAATAGGTATCCTCAGTTGTTTTTTTTTTATTGATAGTCAACACGTAGCGTAAACATTGCAGAATTTCCATCTGGAATTTCAGTATGGAAATTGCCATGTAGATTGAGAATCTGCACCGCAGATCAATTTCCACAATTTTGATCCACAACATGTGGATGAGATTTGTTGAAATCTCATCCACTCTGCTGCTACTGTATTACGCTGCGGAAGTTCTGCAGTGTAAAAGGCGTTTACACACAGAAGAATTGTTGCAGAGATGTCGCTCACTGAAAATCCATTTCATACATCAGAATGAGGATTTTACAAAGCAATCAGGTGTATGGAACAGTCGCAGAAATTGCAACCAATCGACCTCGTGTGAACATACTCATAAAGGGTTCTTCCCACAAAAGTTTCATGGCATATTGACTATCCCATTAACACCAATGGGAAGTACGGAAACCGCTTAATGTGTTTACTCAACTGTTTCCATATGGTTTCTTGACTTTTAAATAGAGAATAACCCCGAATACACAGCAGACAAGGACTGGGCACCCTCATTGGATCTGGGGCTCCCAGTGGTCCCACCCTCACAAATCTGACTTTTATTCCATAAATAGCCAATCTGCCAAGTCTTTTGTAGGGAAAAGTGGATTTACACATGCAGGTTTTTTTTTGTTTTTTTAGCCAAAGCCAGTAGTTGATACAAAGGGAAGGCAAATAATAAAGGAAAGACTTAAACGTTTCTTCACTTTTGGAGCTACTTTTGGCTTTGGCTCAAATTTTCAAAATTAAATGTGTGACTCCAGCCTTAAAGAGGACCTATCGGCTCTCCTGACCTATTTGATTTTAGTAAATACTTGCATTCACCATGAAATAATATTTCTGGAGCATCTTTGCTATGCCGTTCCTCCTATTATTCCTCCTGGGAATTTGAATAAATTGACAACTGGGCAATCCTATTTCCCTTGTCAATAGGGTGCATTCATAAACACTCTGCCAGCACTGATTAGACAGTCTCAGAGTGTGTAGGGACACACCCAATTGACAAGGAAAATGGTGACACACACTTTTTGGGACATGCAGATGTTTACTAAAACGGACAAGTCAGGAGGGAGGATAGTACATTTACATTGAATATTTTAGTGCAATTTATATTTATTTGTTAATAAATAACATTATGCAGATTAGTTAATGTTAGAAATTGACCTCGGTTGAACTTATCTTACTTTGCATGCGTCACAACTGTCCAGTTGAGAATACTCCATATCCTGAAGAATATTATCTTGGTCTGGGCTCTTAAAAATAATTTGGAAATTGGTAGTTTGGAAAATAATACAAAATATTCCAGATTTGGAGAAGGCACATCTGTCACCAATTGCAAAAACCAATGATACTAGGTACTTTTGTTTTCAGTAGATCCTCTAAGATGACCTATTCATGTTTACCAGTCTTATCGCATTTTATGGTATTTTTTGTGTTTTCCCAAATATCAGAGCTGGTTTAGCGGATTCCTCCAGGGATGTTGGCCCATGTCATTGTCAAAAACACAGTAAGGCATGCAGATCTTAATTTAATACTACAACTAAAATGTAATGCTTGTTGGGTCAAGGTATGTAGAACTCTTATTTGGAAATATTTTCGATAGAAGTCATTAGACCAGTGGTTCTCAAACTTTATTTTATCCCAAGGAACCATAAAATATCTTCTGACCTCTCTGAAGAACCCTTACCTATCCATAATATTAGATTCAATCCCCCTTCACAGCTGTTTAATTGATCTCAATATAATGATATATAACATTTAATTATTCTGTGTCTCTTTGCCCCTTCTTTGCTTTTCGATGACCTACATATAATTTAATGTAACACTCCAGGTAAATTTTCATAATTCATAAAAGGGAGCGACTAGAGTCATGCAACATACCAGGGCTGTTATTGTTTTTTCACTTTGGTCCCTCATATGCAAGTTTCCGAGTTGCTCCGGACACTATATAGGTCCTTAAAGTGTAAATAGACTTAAAAAAAACTGTTCACGTCAGAAGTGATGATCGTGGGGGTCCGAGCATTAAGACCCCCCACCGATCGCTTATGTGCTTTGTTTGATCAGCTTTCCCCCTAGCGGTGTACCGGCTCAAAATAAAGTCTGTAGTTGCAAATATCTTGTATCTCTGTGGCTGTCATTGTGGTAGGGCACCATATACCATATTGCCTGAATATTACCCATAGGAAAAGTACAGTAAAAAAAACAAAAAACTTTTTCTCCCTTTTTAAATGCTTCAAATTATGGGTGCGTCTTATGATCCAGTGCGTCCTTTAGTCCGAAAACGACAGTAATTTATTCTCTGAATATTAGCAGTAAGGAACTTTACTTAATTTAAAAAATAACATTTTCTGGGACATCCAATAGAAATTTGGCTGATCTTATACGACACTCATCATGCCTTTCGTCATTCCATAAACAAAGACTCTCCACACGTTTGGATAATAAAACACGTAAATATTAGGACGTTCTTTTGAAAAAAAAAAAACAAGCTTGTCATAAACTACCAATAGTCCCATTTATGAAGACTGAAATCAATAAAGCAAATCCAAAATATGAAAGTTCTACCATAATTCTGTGGTGGGGAGGCAGGGTTATCGTGAGCTCTATATCTTGGCAAGTCATACAATGCGTATTACTCGGCAGGGGGCGACAGAGAGCTCAGGAATAAGCTACGCCCAGGATGAAAAAGAAGCCCAAATGTTTTACTTTCTATCGTTATTGGAATCCTTAGAATCTAGATTTCAGGTTCATCCTATGTTTTCCAAAGTTATCCCATGCTTTTATTTCTTCTCTCTACTTGAATACTATGGGTTCTATGGAAGATGGTGGTAAAACATACCATGGTTTTCCTAGCCTCGGCAAACTGCTTCCTCTCCTCCTCCAACCTCCTTCGAGCCTCATCCTCCGCTCTTCTGTGCTCTGTTTGTTGCCTCTGTTTTTCCAGTTCTTCAAAGCTTAATTTCAGTTTTCCAGGGGTAGTATTTTCTTTTGGCAGTTCAAGTCCGTATACATCCTCATCTTCATCATTAGAAGCCTGCATTGTAAAATAAAAACACTTAGAATCTCTATGTCCATATCGGACCCTGGAATCCATAACACCATGTGCACTTCATCACTACTAAGGGGCAAAAAACACTCGTTATTTTAGTTATTCTTAAACTTCTTCCCAGTCTAGGAGAAATACAGTCATTGTAGACGGTCACTAAATATGCCTATTATTATTTTTTCCGCTATTTATATAGTGCAAATATATTCCGTATACACTCACATCGACGCTCACAATCCAAATTCTCTTATGCATACACACACAATTTTATGGGATGCCCATTAACCTTCTATGTTCTTGGGGTGTGGAAGGAACCAACAGACAACAGAGGCTTTCTTCAGAGCCCATACACCGCTTGTTTTAGTGATCGGTGGGGGTCTCCGTGCTCAGACCCCCAGAGATCAAAACAAGTCACTATGACATGTGAAAAGTTTTATGAAAATAAAGTTACTCTCTAAACTTTTTCTACTGGGGCCTCATCAACCAGAACATTGTGATGTTTGGGCCTCTCCAGTGGGCATGAAAGTACCAAAAAATATATCTTAATAAATCAATTACGTCTTCAAACCAGAGATCCAACATGATGGACATGTATGGGGATGAATGATATTAACGACCGCTTGTTCCCATACATAACCAAGCGTTGCTCATTGTGAAAGAAGCAAAGGAGCGCAATCAATGAGCTGCCTCGTGGATCGGTGCTAGTTTTCACAGCCCATATCAGGCTGTGTAATAGGACTATTAGCTGTGTGCTCCGGAAAGAGATAAAGCCACCTTCGAAGGAGGTCAACTAGCCCAAAAATAGCTTTATCTGCTTGCAGGGTATAGAATTTTTAACTATCATTTCCAAAACTCAGCTTAGAGGGAACAGTGCCCCCCCCCCCCCCCCATGAGGCCCAATTCACAGTTTGAGAAGCACTGACCTATACCAACAAACCCGCTGAAGTTGCTAATGCCTCACCTTTTTATGCTAAAACAAAAATGTATGTGGGAAGTTTTTATGACTGTTCTGACCATTATGCATCATTTTTTTTTTTAAATCTAATATTTCATGTATCTAAAAAAAATTGGATCTGTTTTTCTTTAGACAATTTAACCTTTTTCATTCAAATAGTCATCTATAATTTTAGCTAAATTCCTTATTATGATACAGCAACCTATGAGTCCCATAGGGACTACTGACCGTCCAAAAAAGGTATGTTAAAGTTTGTTTTTATGCATCAATATTTTAACATATAATGTTAGTGAAATGGATAAAACCAGTCCGTTAGCTACAGAGAGATAGTTGAATTTGGATAGAGATGCCGTCCTGCCTGGAAGAAAAAGGAAATGCATGCAGGATGGGGATACATGGAAGGAAACGTTCTCCAAACACTACACTACCATGCTCTTTCTGGCTTCCGCAAATGCTCTTTTCTCCTCTTCTATCCTCCTCCTCGCTTCCTCCTCTGCTCTCATCCTCTCCTCCTCCTTCCTCTGTTTTTCTAACTCCTCAAAACTTAACTTCAATTTGCCAGGACGGAATTCTTCTTTATATGTATTCAGGCTCTCGTCGTCTTCATGATCATTATTGACCTTTGGAAAATAGATGCTGAGAAGTTACATTTCTTCAAATCTTGTAAGACATTTTGGTTAAGTGACTTCTTTACTCAATGTAATTAGACTTGTTTCTTAGTGTCAAACATCATAGACAAAATAAGGATCGTGCAGGTGCCATTCATGCAGATGGTTCCTATAGTTGACATTACCAGGATTAGAAAGGGATGGAAAGAAATGAGGTGCTTCAGAGGTAATGATTGTGGTGAGGAGCGCTGTAAAACTTACTAATAAAATGAATTATTTCACATGTTATGACGTGTATGAGTGGTTTATATATATATATATATATATATATATATATATATATATATTTAAAATTACTTAGGAAATCTCCCAAATGGGATCCTTCCCCAGTTTTTTTAAAGCCGTCCCCTATTGGGCAAACAACATGGACTTTGAATTAATGACATTGGCCTTGCTGCCAAAGTGTGCCATCTCTAGACATCCTAGGAATTGAGATCATCAGTAAAAGGTCATTGTCAGTCTGTGATTATCCCTAGACGGCATAACAGAAGGATACGAATGTCAATATGAAGATGAATACTATAGGCAATCTTGCCAACCCTCTAGCAGGAACCAAGTGCTTTGACTTAAGGCCCTTTTACATGGGCCAATTATCGTGCAAATGAGCATTCCCGATCACGGCTTATTGTATAGTTTATGCTGAAAGAAATATTATCGTTGTCGGCAGCACATCTCCCTGTGTAGACAGGGAGATGTGCTGCCAACGTGATATAAATTTATGGGGACGAGTGATCGTAGTAACGATCGCTCGTCCCTAAACATAGCTCTTTGACGAAGACCTCAGCACGAGGTTGAAACGAGTTGCAGCAGCAATTTTTATTGTTTTATGTTCTCCAATAAATTCTTTTAAAATCAATTCGATGGATTCATCACAACCATCCTACCAGCTACACAAGAGTGCCCGATACGAGCATTTTTTTTCCAGTTTCCGGATAGCTTCTTGTGAAAGGAGCAAACGAGCGCCGATCAATGAGCTGTCTTGTTGATTTGTGCTTATTTACATGACCAATGTCGGGCCGTGTAAGAGGACCCTTAGCCAAGTTGTATAGTAATTATTTCCAACAATAGAGTTCAATGTAATATATAATATGTTGAAAGCAGCCATTTCAAATTGGGTAGCGGCTGACTAGTGTTCTTTAATGGAATGACAATGTCTGCCCCAATAATCACTACTTTATCTCAAATATCTTGCATTCCATAAACCTCCAGAAATACTTTTATAAACTCTGGATTTTAGTGTTCCTTCAAAGAGAAGAACTTTAAAGTTGAGTATGGCGTTTGTAAGGATGAACCAATACTGGACTAATGGGGTAAATGGGCAAACACATATTTGTTTCTCAGATAACTTACGGAATGGACAATCATGAGAAATATACAGACTTTTGGGTGGTCAGTAAGTGTAGGGAAGGGCAAAGGACTAGAGAATCAATGGCAATTATTACCACATGTTGCCTCGCTTCCTCAAATGCCCGCCTCTCTTCCTCTAACCGATGGCGAGCCTCCTCTTCCGCAAGCTTCTTCTGTTGCTCTTGCCTCTGTTTTTCTAGCTCTTCAAAGGTTAATTTTAGTTTTCCAGGAGTCACTTGCTCTTTGCTCTTCTTGTCCTGAGTCTCTGTTTCATCCTTAGAAAATAAGATGTGTAGGCAGATGGTTTTCATAATTTGGGACATCATTTTAAATTTCTATCATTACGTAAATTCTTTAGGTGCTCAGTGTATCTAAAAATGTGTTCACGTGCACGACACAAACACAACTTCAAGGCACTGGAATTTTTCTCTATTTTGTCCCTATAATTGACACCACTATCAGATTAGTACTGATTGTAGCCATACTTCTATTGGAGGATCAGTGGATATGATGACTCAAGACACCAGTATCCAGACATTACCATAGCAGTGGACCGTCTCTTAGCTTCTCGAAATGACTTCCTATGCTCATCATATCTTCTCCTTTTTTCTTCTTCACGTCTTTTTATTTCTTCTTCTTCTCTTTCTTTCTCCAAATCTTCAAAGTTGACATTTATTTTCCCGGGAGATCTAACTGGCTTTACTGTCGTGATGGCTACCTCTACTTCCTCGGTTTCTTCCTGTTCAAAACAGACATTCTCTTTGGTTAGTTGAGATTCTACTTACTATTTATTGTTAAAAGGAAACCGTGTGACAAATATTTCTACGAAAGGAGATAAGTTGACGTTAAAGGAAAAGTTATGATAGAACGAAATACCTAACTTCTAAAATCAGCTCATCAAATCACTAGAGTAGTTTTTCATAGACAAGAACTAAAGGGAGTTTTTGTTGCTGACCATATCATAAAGAATTCTATAAAGAACTATATTATTCATCTACTTTTGTCCTATTGTTGGATTTTAACATGTCCGATCCTTTGTTCTGCTGGGAGATGCATGTTTATGGTGGAGTCGGACAACAGACATCTTGTGTATATGGCCAGTTTGGCTAGATCTAAAACTAGATCTATATGGCATTAAAAAAACAAGGGTAAAAAATAATGGTTGCATCAGAATATTATAGTTTATTATAGTTTGTTTGTTGCTAAAACACATTTTTGGAGAAATGAAACATCACTAAGATCCTTGATTTATCAAATTTTTCTGGATCGGATATTTATCTTCTAAAAACCAGTTCATCCTGGATTATATTACTCTCTTACATTATAATTTCCTTTGGCTCTCACATTTTCGATGATGACATCATATACCACGCATGGTTTGTCATTGTATCCCAAGGTTAATTTTTCAGCTGGCATGTTTGTGGGTTTTTTGTTTTATTTTTAAAAGTGTAAAGGTAAGGTGCTCCCCAATGTAGACCAAGAGAGAGAGAAAAAAAAAAGACTTTAGTAAACTAGAAAATTAGAATAATAAAAAAATCTGTGTGTAGAATTATACCGGGGGAACCACTTAACAGATCCAAGACGGTGACATTATCTTCTCTGGAAAGTGAGCTCTTCTTGTACTGCATTAATGTTGTTAGTGAAGATGGTGATAGAAAAGGAAAAAAGTAGCAAGGATAGGAATTTTAGTTAAAAAAAATTCTCATTACCTCCATTTCCGAGTCACTTCCATCACAGTTAATGTCCTCAATCTATTAAATGAGAATTTTATATTGTCAAGCTGTTTGCCTTTTAAAATGTAAAAGAAGAAGATGCTGATGTTTTCTTCCACAATAATTTGTTGTCCTCGTAACCAAGATCAGGAAAAAATGTCACCTAAAAAATCCAATTCTGCAAGAAAACATTTTTTGATGGCTCCTGAAAAGGAACAGATTGGTCTACAGGAAGTCCTAAGACGAGTCTGCATGAGGAATGAGCTTTATATACTGCCAACATATTCCACAGCGCTGTACAGAAGTTGTCCTCACTTTCCCCAGTGGGGCTTACAATCTAAATACCCTATATGTATATTTTTAGAGTGTGGGAGGAAACCAGAGTACCGGGAGGAAACCCATTCAAATACGGGGAGAACATACAAACCCATGCAGATGTTGTCCTTGGTTGGATTTAAACCCAGGATTACAAGGCTATGGTGATAGCTACTGAGCCGCCGTGCTGCCCAAAGTAGGAATTTCCTATACACAATACTCAATAAATCTATTTATTGAAGCCTCTGATTTTTCTTACCTGTTTGTGATGTGATGAGTTATACCCCAGCACGAGATTAGGGATAGGGGGACCCCTTCTCCGCCTGGTGAGGCGGCCGCATCCAGGCGGAAACTGTAGAGAGGGTGCCGGTCTTACGGAAACAGCATAGCTCGCTGTGCTAAGCTATTTCTGTAAGTCTACTTCTATAGAAGTTACGGAAGCCACGTTGTTTCTATTAGCCCGGCACCTTTCCACCACACCGTTTGGCCTAAGTTTGCAGAAAAAAAATGCTTTTTGGCCCACCAAGTAAAAATCCAGGCCTGAGTGGAAGACCTATTTGCATAAATGTTTCATTTGAATGACTGTCTTCTATACAATGGACCAAGAGCAAAAAATTGTAAAACATTTAATCAATGTTGAAAACATGAAATATGTAAACCTAAAATCTGAAATGTAAAGTTAGTAGACTTAATCTAACACCAATTAAAAAACGGAAAAATGAATCTCAAGATCCTATAAACACCGCTCCCCACTTTGTAGTCTTCAAAACATTCGCAGGAGCTGGGGGCAGGGTTACCCTATTGTGGGGTCTTTATACTATCACCTTTTTGTTTTTTAGACACACTGCAATATTAGTTTACTAGAGAAGAAGCTGGACCGGGCCAGGTGCAAAGCCTGCTCCATGTTCATTTAATTCAAAATGGCGGCACACATTGCACATTCATGATTAGCTCAAATTATACTGGTGTGGATATTTAAAGAAAGAGAAGTTAAAACTGAATATCAAAATATTAGGTGGCTGGGTATAAGAGATTGTCACCAGGACTTCCACCAGAGTATAGCACACTTACTTGTTCGGCTTTCTTGGCCAATTCACGCTGAATTTTCCTCTTCTCCTTCAAGTCCTGCTCAAGCCTCCGATTCCTCTCCTCTTCCATCCTCTTTCTCTCTTCATCTTGCCTTTGTTTTTCCATTTCTGCAAACTTTCCCTTCACTGTTCCTGCAATACCAAGTAGATTTATGCATAATTAGGATCTATTACCCACAGGGGCAGGCATAACATGTGCAACCTGGGAAGCAACAAAGTTCAGATGGCCCACTGTTATCTAAAAGGGACATTTATGGTATATTCACGGGATATGTCATAAATGTCTGATAGATGCGGGACCAATTGGTTCCCACGTTCTGAAGATAGGTGTGGGTCCCAGAGTTGGGACCTTCATCTATCACACATTTATGACACATCCTGTGGCTATACCATAACATCCGAGTTAACACCAAGGTAACAGTGGGCCATCTGGGCCTGTGATATGCCATTCATGTCTAAGATGAGAATATCCCTTTAAGAACAACAACAAAAAATAATACTCCCTACCGTCAATTAGATTACATGTAAAGATGGCCATATACTTTTAAGAGGTGTTGGCCAACAGATATTCCTCCCGACCCACACACATGCACGCTCAGTTCGGTTCAGCCGAGTATGGATGAGTTCGCAATGGGGAGAAGGGAATAAGCCGCTGCAAGGCATCTTGCTTGAGAACAAAGCATTGCCATGTTCAAATTCAACATGCCCGATCCTTTTACCCCAACATTTGCTCAACGAACATCACCTGAGCATCTAATACATATTAGATCAGGGGTCTCAAGCACGCGGCCCGCGGGCCGCATGCGGCCCCTGGGGCTGTCATCTGCGGCCCGCGGGACACAGAGCCGCTGGTATCGGCTCTGCTCCGAGACTCTGGAATTCCCTGACATCGCTGTCCACATATGAACAGCGATGTCTGGGGCTTCCCCAGAGCCGGAGTCCCGAGCAGAGCGCTGGTGTCGGCTCTGCTCCGGGACTCTGTGGAATTCCCTGACATCGCTGCCCATATATGGACAGTGTGTCAGGGTCTTGCCCAGAGCGCTGGTGTCGGCTCTGCTCCTGGACTCTGTGGAATTCCCTGACATCGCTGTCCACATATGAACAGCGATGTCTGGGGCTTCCCCAGAGCCGGAATCCCGAGCAGAGCGCTGGTGTCGGCTCTGCTCCGGGACTCTGTGGAATTCCCTGACATCGCTGCCCATATATGGACAGTGTGTCAGGGTCTTCCCCAGAGCGGAGTCCCGGGCAGAGCGCTATTATCGGCTCTGCTCCGGGACTCTGGGGAAGCCTCTGACATCGCTGTCCATACATCGACAATGATGTCAGGGGCTTCCCCAGAGCAGGAGTCCCAGTGATGTCAGGAGCACAGCTGGAGTCCCAGGAAGAGCCTACTAGCCTCTGGGCAAGCCCCTGACATCACTGGGGCAGCCTCTACAGAGGGCACTAGGGCAGCCTCTACAGAGGGCACTGTGGCAGCCTCTACAGAGGGGACTGGGGCAGCCTCTACAGAGGGCACTGGGGCAGCCTCTACAGAGGGCACTGGGGGCAGCCTCTACAGAGGGCACTGGGGCAGCCTCTACAGAGGGCACTGTGGCAGCCTCTACAGAGGGCACTGTGGCAGCCTCTACAGAGAGCACTGTGGCAGCCTCTACAGAGGGCACTGTGGCAGCCTCTACAGAGGGCACTGTGGCAGCCTCTACAGAGGGCACTGTGGCAGCCTCTACAGAGGGCACTGTGGCGTTATCTACAAGTGGGTGTGTGACAGTATCTGAAGAGGACACTGGCATTATCTAGGGGTGTGTTGCATTATCTACAGCGGGCGCTGTGGCCTTATCTACAGAGGGCGCTGTGGCCTTATCTACAGCGGGCGCTGTGGCCTTATCTACAGCGGGCGCTGTGGCCTTATCTACAGCGGGCGCTGTGGCCTTATCTACAGCGGGCGCTGTGGCCTTATCTACAGCGGGCGCTGTGGCCTTATCTACAGCGGGCGCTGTGGCCTTATCTACAGCGGGCGCTGTGGCCTTATCTACAGCGGGCGCTGTGGCCTTATCTACAGAGGGCGCTGTGGCCTTATCTACAGAGGGCGCTGTGGCCTTATCTAGGGGTGTGTTGCATTATCCACAGAGGGCACTGCGGCAGCATCCACAGAGGGCACTGCGGCAGCATCCACAGAGGGCACTGCGGCAGCATCCACAGAGGGCACTGCGGCACTATCTAAAAAGGGGCTGCCCAATTTTGACATGTGTGCTAACTGAGCCGCCGGACTGCATTTAGCGACACTTAAACTGGAAAGCTGGATTGTTGAAATAAGCACGTGGAGAAATATCTCAAATTTTAAACCTAGCGCTATTATTATAGTAATGTAGTATTATTATTCTAGTAATATAGTGTTATAGTAGTTCAAATAACTAATTGATTAACAATAATTTTGTATTGTATCAAATTTGAAAGTAATGCGGCCCGTCAACTTCCCATTTTTTCTATATGCGGCCCACTTACCCGGCCGAGTTTGAGACCCCTGTATTAGATGGTTGGCTGGTGATGCCAAAATCAGTAGATTTGGCCGACATTATAGCCTTAATGGGCTAAACTCCCAGTGACCGATGTTATAGTCTTAATTGGTGTGAAAGTGATTAAAATATGTCTATTGATTCCATTTTAATAAGTATGGCTATGAGACTTCCATTATGCATGGAGTCTCCATCTTGTATCTTAAAGAATCCATTTAATGAATAAGAAGTCATCTGTTGCTTTAAGTCAAGTATATTAATGCTATTACTCAGCTATGTGTCTCCTTGGTTCTTATCTAAAGTCTGTTGCAAGAGATGCGTTGTGACCTCGAAGCTATGAAAACCCTTTCATTGCGAATGAAGGGGAGTGAGATAAGAGTTCACTCTGGCCTGGAGGAAAATGGATACTTTTAGTAAGAAAGAACAGGGCAATAGATAGTATTTTACTCTTGCCTAAGACATGGTGCAGGTGTTAAGCCTGTCATACGCATCTAATGAAAAAATATAATATTACATTTGAAATGTATTGTATGTCTGTGATTGGCTCAATATGAAATATTCTCATTGTATGCTATTGGAGTTATTGTCACATTGCCTCTGATTGGTTAATCTCAAGCCTACACCCCTTTTGAAAGATATTATTGTAATTGTTTTTGGCAATATACCTCAGAGGAGTATTTTTGAGCATACAAGTAGTCTCTGTGTCTCTTACTTCTCTCCAATATATAATAACCTATGATCTGGATAAGTTTCCTGGGTGGGTATCGGTTGAAATACCCGTCTAAAATTTCAGTCTAATATATTTTGGGCCATGATTGCGTCAACAAGGGGCTATACTCTGATTCCACTTGTAATCATGTCTCACAATTTCTGGTGGATTGGCACACTGGAAAGGGACTTTCTGGGAAACCATGTATGAGGTGGTCTATAGCCAGCAACCCGCTGTCATCAAATAAGCAAGTGAAACAAAAGGGCCCATATACTGCTCTTGCACATGAGCCCTCAGTTGTCGGTGTCCCCCCGTGATTACCCACATACCTAGTAACTATCCAAACTTACTCTTACAGTATTGAATGAACGGCTATTTAAAGCTATCTATTGATGTAACGATTGGAATGATTTTATGATAGATAACATTATCGTAGTTCATGCTTTAAAACTGTTTATATTGTGAGAAATATTTTTTTATTTTGTCAGTTCCTATCGAGCATTCCAAATTAACAAAAATCTGAATGCTTGTATACTTGGACTTAGAACGCATGTACAATTTCAATGAGGGACCACTAGGGGGCGCTCAAGTTATGCATTTAGCTCTTGCAAAAAGTGAAGAGAGAAAAAAGTCAAATATGTATTGGGATAGTATTACCAGACTTACCAGTGAGCTTTGGGACATATCCTTTTTCCACCTGTTTTGGTTTATCTTCTTCTTCATCGTCAGAAGCTAGTAACTCTTTTATCTGGTAAAACAGAATAGAAAATGAAT
The DNA here is from genome assembly GCF_050947455.1 of Rhinoderma darwinii. Classification (NCBI taxonomy): domain Eukaryota; kingdom Metazoa; phylum Chordata; class Amphibia; order Anura; family Rhinodermatidae; genus Rhinoderma; species Rhinoderma darwinii. Next base: position 17,818,971 of record NC_134693.1, on the reverse strand, counting down.
TATTAGGGAATATTTATAATATATAGACGTATCCCAGTTCCATGGACAAGACATAAGTAGATGAACCCGTTCCCCTGTCTTAAATAAAAGGATGTCTTAAAAAGAGACCACGAGAAAAAACTTTAAAATAGGGACACTCATTTAGGAATGTCGCTTATATATAAAATTTTCTGGTTAGTGTCTTGTATATTTATACTGTGGCCCAAAAAGCATTGTTAGGCTGGGTTCACACGAGCACATTAACGTCCGTAATGGACGTACGTATTTCGGCCGGAAGTCCCGGACCGAACACACTGCAGGGAGCCGGGCTCCTGGCATCATAGTTATGTACGATGCTAGGAGTCCCTGCCTCTCTGCAGGACAACTGTCCTGTACTGTAATCATGTTTTCAGTACGGGACAGTTGTCCTGCAGAGAGGCAGGGACTCCTAGCGTCGTACATAACTACGATGCTAGGAGCCCGGCTCCCTGCACTGAGTTCGGTCCGGGACTTCCGGCCGAAATACGTCCGTCCATTACGGACGTTAATGTGCTCGTGTGAACCCAGCCTATAAGGGTATGTTCACACGCACTAATTACAGACGTAATTCGGGCGTTTTTGCCCCGAATTACGTCCGAAAATAGCGCCTCAATAGCGTTGACAAACATCTGCCCATTGAAAGCAATGGGCAGACGTTTGTCTGTTCACACGAGGCGTATATTTACGCGCCGCTGTCAAATGATGGCGCGTAAATAGACGCCCGCGTCAAAGAAGTGACCTGTCACTTCTTTGGCCGTAATTGGAGCCGTTATTCATTGACTCCAATGAATAGCAGCGCCAATTACGTCCGTAATGGACGCGGCGTTCAAGCGCCTGCACATGCCGTTACGGCTGAAATTACGGGGATGTTTTCAGGCGGAAACATCCCCGTAATTTCAGCCGTTACGGACGCTGTCGCGTGAACATACCCTAAGGCTAACATTGGGGGCAGTAAATCCGCAGCGGGGCAGACAACCTCTTGCTTCCTTTTGTTCCAGATCCTCTCTCTATTATATTGTTCTTTCCTCCGCTGTTTCTCGTCCGTGCTTCTTCTCTGGCTCCGATCCTCTCTGGCTTTCTGCATGGCTTCAAACTTATTCATTACATCTCCCTTGCCAAGTTTGGGGACGTAGGTTTTTTGGACAGGTTTAGATGTAGAAAGCAGAATCTTGAAGATGAGAAAAACAGGAAAGGAGCATGACAGATATCAGAGGAAGAATAATAGACAGAAAAAAAAAGAGCAAAGACAGAAAGTGATCCGCATTTTCCAGAACTGAATTTTAGGCATGTTTTTGTTATTATATCTTTAAAACTTTTTAAAGGAACAGTAAACTAAAAGTCTATGTTATCTACATTTACTGCTAGCGGCTACAGCATTACAGACTTCTCCCGTTCACTGTAAAGGTCTTCTTACACGGCCTGTCCTGGGCCGTGTAAACGAGTGCCAATCAAGGAGACAGCTCGTTGATCTGCGCTCGTTTACTCCTTTCAAAAGGAGATCTGTATGGGGACGAGCTCATTACTACGATCGCTCTGAACGATCGTTTGCCCGATAATTGGCCGGTGTAATAGGGCCTTTGGGCTAGGTTCACATCTTGTTTTGTGCGCACGTTTGTGGTATACGACGACGCATACGTTTTTAAAGTTACAAAACCGTATGCATTTGTAACATACGCTTAAGTTTTTTTGTAGTATACGTCGTATACGTTTTTGTAGGTTTGTGTTCGTTCTTCTAAATAAACTTATATTTTTTGTACTTGAGCTAAATCAAACTTTGTAAAGTCAAGATATAAAAGGATGAAGCAGGGAGTGGCTGCAGTGTTTTCTGGCGCCAATACTGAGGGGCTTGGCAGGGGGAGGCATTGTTTTATCTTATTCGATCATATACCTTTTACGTATGCAAACGTAGGGTTTAAGTTTGCATACGTCATCCATACGTCGCCATTGACTTCAATGCAAATAAAAACGTATACGTGTTGTATACGGCTTGGAAAAGTACTGAAAAGCATAGTAGATTACGCTTTTCAGGACATGGAAAAAAAAGGATAGAACGTGAGCACACAAAACTAATGCACAATCTACACTATTAGGGCTTCTGTCCTGACCATAGAAGTCAATGTACGCGCTGTGGTGCACGTCTTGGCACTGGTTTTTTAATGTTAAAACGTGCACATCAGAACTTACTCTAATACTGTGAACCGCTGCTACAAGTGTGTGGGGAAGCAGTGCCAGCATTAGCGCCGTGGGCCCTTTCAAACAGGCATGGGGTGCTGGCAGTCTGACTAAGTCAGATCCTACCGATAGGCCATCAATTTCTTAAAACTGGAAAACCCCTTTAGCTTTGTCACTTATATGATCAGTAATCCAAAATGCCACATTTCCCCATTATTGAGGTTATGATTCTTTAAAACACCAAATGAGCAAACTATTTGGGAAGGAAGCTATTGATATCGGTACAAGTTGTCAAAGAGAATTCCACGTATTAGGCCTCATTCGAACTGTCATATTGCAGCCGCATTTTAGTGTACTAAGTCCCAGCCCGACCACAGGTCTAATGTCCCGAACTAGCAGCATTATAGGACTTTACACATTACGGCCGTCTGAATGAGGCCGTAGTAGCCAAAAACAACTAATATGGAAGTGGATCCCATAAAAAAACATTGGCCGCTGCCACAGAGGAAAAAAACCCAATATCTCTAATTAAAAAAAATAAAACACATTACAAATTATCTTTAGCTAACATTCTCTCTTCTCCTTTACTCACATCACCTTTTTTAAAAGTTTTGTCTGGAATTGCTATTTAAATCACTTAAAAATAAAAACGTAGCCGTACTGAGGACTCGTCTTGCTCTATTTACTGTGTGTTATGTTTTCTTCTATGTCATCCAGTTCTGACTTCGTCTTTCCTTTACAGCTGGTTTCAGGAAGTAACTACAAAATAGCAGCCAATTTTACAGCTGTCATTCAGTCACAGGGTCACCCAGGCTTCATATAAATGCATAGCCCCTGTTCTGTCCTATCACTGTGAAATCTACTGAATTCAATGCAGGGCCAGGCTACGGCACCCTGTGAGTAAAATGGCAGGGACATCAAGTAAGGCATTAGACATAGTGACATCTGCACATGATGATTCATAGCAATAACTGGAGATGTACCTTGGGGTATATTTGCACACAGCAAATTTGTTTCAGAAACTCTGCAACAAATTTGCCGCCTTTACTGCGGTAGTGTGCCACGCTACTTGAGAATCGTGTGGTAAAAGCACACAGGCCAAAGCCACATTACAAAACTGGCAATTTGTGGTTTTACCACATGGTTTTGGGCCACATGGCACACTACTGAAGCATGGCCGCTGCATGTACAGGCACTATAATAACTTGTACTAGCCACAATTAAACTACCAAAGAAACTATTTGGGTTTTGAGGCCCATTTAGTTCCTGTTAATGATGAACAACTGGTATTATAAACCCTAAGGATATATTCACACGGTGCAGTTAAATCGCAGTTTATTACAGCAAAATTGTTGAAAAAAATGCTGCAGGTTTCTGGTAACTAACCACAATTTGGCCACATTATGTAAATATAGCTTAATACAACTTTGCAAATGTATTGAGAACTTTAAAGGAACACTGAACAAAACTGACACCAAGGGTTACACCTAGCGAAAGACATGGCAGGGGGAGGTGCATGACACAGGGTTTCCCATTTGGGTGTTTGCTCCGCCCCCTCAGGACCTGCACGGGACATAACACAGTGGATCCAATTAGCTGGAGTTTTCCTAAAAGTAGCTCTTCAGAAAGTCATATTAATGGCTCCTTGACTTTATCAATTTATCCCATGAATACACAAATACGTATCATGTGCTACCACACAGATGTCTTTAATGTACCTACCTCAGTCTTTTGGGCCACGTCATTCATGATTATTTTCCCTTCCCTGGCGTTCCCCCGTAAATCAGATTTCTTTACTCTTCAACCTAAAGTGGGGAAAATACTGTAAAGTTATTGGATCCAAACACATTAGATAACCTAGAACGTGGAGCCGTGAAATCAATAAGCAGGACGGTCAATATGTAATGGATGACAGGAAGGAGAGACAGGATAATGGGGCAAATTTACTAAAAGTGTCCTAAACATAGAACAAAACAAGAGCAGACCGGCAGAAACTGTGCCAAATTTATCACAGTGGCGCACGCTTTGTGATAAATTTGATGCATCTTGCTAGACTGTTTGTTTCCCTGACGCCACCTCTTGGCTGCCGTACTTTACGCCAATATTTTGTGCCAAAAATGAATAAATCTGGTGCATTTCCCGATACCTTCTAGACCCTTTTCAGAATTGTTTAGTAAAGCGTAAAACAAATTATTAATTTAGTATTTGATAGAGATTGGTGGATTCTGTACTTTGAGAAGGGGTTTTCCGAGATGTCAATTTTTTTTGTTAGGGGATGGAAATGAAATATATAAACTAAAAAAGCAATACTTACCTATCCTTGCCCCCGGTGATCCAGCGCTGAGGTTCCGGCGGCACTCCAAGTGGAAATAAAAGTTTGAAAAAAATATATCTCGGAAAACCCCTTTAAGGTCATTCATCGTGGATGAGATGCCTAGGAATTAAACAACTCCTACCCTGCAAGCTCCACGGCAAAATTTGGGCGGACCGTATATTAGAAAGCTACACCCCTACCAGAATTGCTTCTTGAAATATTTCCAATCCACAAAAACGTTTTCTACAAATGCAAATGAATTAAAAGTAATTGCAAAAGTACATGCAGTGCCGCTTATGACCAGCAGGTGCACAGATCTGTTTTTTTATTGCTTTACATTACACTGATCAGAAATATCATTATTAACTATATGTTTAATTGCAGACATGAAGTATTTATATTGAATATAGAAGAATCATTTTTATAGAATAGCAGAAGGAAGGGAACGGCTGATGGAAATTCATGGAGTGTCTGGTATTTGACATTACATTATTCCCTTTGAAGTTCTGCACTTGGCTCCTGATTGTAAGTTGGAAGAATGGTAATGAAGAAATAGGATTGAAAATAGTAATGGAGTAACGGAGTGGAAAAAGTACTGAAGATACAGCAGAGAATTTATGCCCTGGGTCACCAAACGGGCCCGACACATTGTAAAGACCTCACAAATTACTAGCAACGGCTGACACTTTCTGAAAAACGTAAACATTTTTTACGTGTTTTTGAATTTCATTTCTGAAAGCGTCTTACTTGCCAATAGCAACAAACAAGAAATGTGTATTAAATCACATTTTTGTAAGGAAAACCAAGAATACTCAGAGGTTAGAGATCTATAAGGCACCATGCACACGACCGTGTAAATCATCCGTAAATGCGGACCGTAATTACGGTCCGCAATTAAGGACCTATTCATTTCTATTGACCATGGACACCTTCCCGTATATTTACGGGAAGGTGTCTGGGCTGTAGAAGTGTACCGCAAAAGATAGGACATGTCCGTTCTTTTGCTTTTTACGGGCCGTGCTCCCATACTTTGCGGGCAACCATCAACGTCCAGCCGTGCCCGCAATCACGTCCAGTGTAAGTGTAAGGCCTCATGCACACAACCGTACTTTTTTGTCCGTGTGCTATCTGTAGCTCTGCAGATAGCACACTGACCCATCAATTTGTATGGCCCCATGCACACGACCATGATGTTCGCGGATCCGTGTGGGGGCCGCGAATCCCAGCCGCAAAAACTCAGGACAAATAATTTTACAGGCCGGATATGCGACTTGACAAACTGGTGACATCAAATTTTTTTTTTGTGGATCTGTGATCACGGATGACACACGGACGCACAACAGAAGGTTTTTTGCAGACAAATGGACCGCAACGGATCCGTGGTTTTGCGGTGCGCAAAACCACTATGGTCTTGTGCATTAGGCCTAACTTCTAGCTTGTGATCTCAGCATTCAGTAAAGTTTCATTGTTTGCATTCTCTTTCCCAGAATCGGTTTGTATCTTTACATACAGGTCTAGTTGAGGTTTGTTCACAAATACAGTAGATTGAGTTGTGGTCTAATCCAGGAGAGGACTGAGACTTCTCTGGGCCCAAGAACTGGGATTAGTGATTTTACCACTCCCAGCATGGTGACCCGACTCTCCGATCCGTGAAAGGTTAGATCATGTCTTATCTTTCCACGGATCATGGACGGGACTCGGGCGGCACACGCGGTCATGTGCATTAGGGCTAAAGCTGGTCATAGACAAAGATTTTACAGGGTGCCATGGGGTTTACACAATGATTTTCTTCAAGGAAATTGTATATTAGGAAATATTGAATCCTTGCATTGACTCACCTGTACTATTATAAAGTCAATGATGCAGCCAGAACATTGACCACTAATCAATGGCGTAGCTACAGGGGTCGCAGCGGTCGCCCATTGCCATACAGCATGCTTGTTAAAAATTAATTTTCTGTGCCGTGAAGCCGGCACTTCCTGGTTATGGTCACATGGTACACTTAGTGTACCATGTGACCGTGTTGTCACGTGACACGTCTTCCAGCCAGTGCAGTGGAAGAGCCGGTGCGGAGGATTCCAGGTGAGCTACAGAGTCTGTAATGTAATATATTGTGTTGTATTGTGCGGTTTGCGGTGGAGACTGGGGGCCAGTTAAATTACAGCCCCCCCTCCTCTCTCCACCGCAAACTGAACAATACAACACAATACATTACACACTGTGGGTCGCATCCCCCTGGGGATTCTTGTGAAGACCTCCGGGGGGTCGCGAGTCACTCACCGAGGTCCCGATTCCATTCAATGCTGGAGCAAGGAGCTGACGTCTCCTTGATCCAGCATTCACTGTGCCCTGAGCGGCTCGACGCAGGTTGGCGGGATGTAGCGACATCATCGCGCCTGCCTGCGAAGAGTCACTCATAGCACACACCAGAGGAGGCGAAGGAACTGGGATAGGTAAGTAATTATGCTATTTTTCTATTATGCATATATGGGGGATTATACTGTATGAGGGCTGATATTGCGGAGGCGGGCATTATACTGTATGGGGGGCTGATATTGCGGGGGCGGGCATTATACTGCATGGGGGCTCATATGGGGGAATTATACTGTATGACAGGGCTGATATGGGGGGGCATTATACTGCATGGGGGCTGATATGGGGGAATTATACTGTATGGGGGGCATTATACTGTATGGGAAGCTCATATGGGGGGCATTATACTGTATTGGGAGCTGATATGGGGGCATTACACTGTATGGGGAACTCATATGGGGGGCATTATACTGTATGGGAGCTGATCTAGAGGGACATTATACTGTATGGGGGGCATTATACGGTATGGGGAGCTGATATGGAGGGGCATTATACTGTATGGGGAGCCGATATGGAGGGGCATTATATTGTATGGGAATCTCATATGGGGGGCATTGTACTGTATGGGGAGCTGATATAGGGGGCATTTTCCTGTATGGGGAGCTGATATGGGGACATTATACTGTATGGGGAGCGGATATGGGGGCATTATACTGTATGGGGAGCTGATATGGGGGGCATTATACTGTATTGGGGCTGATATGTGGGGTATAATACTGTGGGGGCTGATATGGGGAGCATTATATGGTATGGGGCTGTTATGGGGGGCATTATACGTTATGGGGCATTATACTGTGTGTGGGCATTATACTATGGGGGCTGTTTGGCAAGGCGTCTGTGCAGGGGTCTGATGATGGTGGTGTTGGGGCGGGGTAGGGGGGCCCAAGCTGAATTCTTGCACCTGGGCCCATGAGCCTTTAGCTACGCCCCTGCCACTAAGGACTGAGAACATTTTTGAAGAATAATGTGTTTCAACCAGCAGATTTCCATTGTATCATAGATATAACCATTATCACTTAGGCTTCGTTACATAGTTTCATAGTTTGTACGGTTGAAAAAAGACACGTCCATCAAGTTCAACCAAGGGATGGGAAAGGGGAAGTAAAAAATTTCTACACATAGGAGCTAATATTTTTTTGTTCTAGGAAATTATCTAAGCCTTTTTTAACACCATCTACTGTCCCTGCTGTGACGGCTCCTGCGGTGACTATTCAATAGATTCACAGAACTGGAGCCCAGAACTGAACTGCATATTCTAGATGAGGCCTCACTAATGCTTTGTAAAGTGGCAATATTACATCCCTGTCCCGCGAGTCCGTGCCTCTTTTAATACACGACAATATCTTGCTGGCCTTTGAAGCAGCTGATTGAAACTGCATGCTGTTATTTAGTTTATGATCTACAAGTGCACCCAGATCCTTCTCAACAAGGACATATGATGCCTGCAGGTTGTTGGTACCCAGATGCATAACTTTACATTTATCTACATTAAACTTCATTTGCCAAGTGGATGCCCAAACACTAAGGGTATGTTCACACGGCCACGCCAAATACGTCTGAAATTATGGAGCTGTTTTCAGACGAAAACAGCTCCTGAATTTCAGACGTTTTGACAAGTGCACTCGTTTTTCGTGGCGTCCATTACGGACGTAATTAGAGCTATTTTTCAATGGAGTCAATGAAAAACGGCTCCAATTACGTCCCAAGAAGTGACATGCACTTCTTTGAGGCGGGCATCTTTTTACGCGCCGTCTTTTGACAGCGGCGCGTAAAAATACACCTCGTCTGCACAGAATACCGTAAGAGCCATTGAATTCAATGGGCAGATGTTTGCAGACGGTTTGGAGCTGTTTTTTCGGTCGTAAATCAAGGCGTAAAACGCCTGAATTACGTCCGTAAATAGGGCGTGTGAACATACCCTAAGTGTATCCAAATCAGCTTGCAATTTACGAACGTCTTCCATAGACTGAACATTACTACATATCTTGGGGTCATCGGCAATAATAGAAATAGTGCTATTAATCCCATCCTCTATATCATTAATAAATAAGTTGAATAATAGTGGTCCCAGCACTGAACCCTGGGGTACACCACTTATTACCGGGGACCATTCAGAGTAGGAATCATTGACCACAACTCTCTGGATACGTCTTTGAGCCAATTCTCAATCCAATTAAAAACTATACTTTCTAAACCTATAGTCCTTAATTTACCCATTAGGCGTCTATGAGGGACAGTGTCAAATGCCTTTGCAAAGTCCAAAAACACTAAATCCACACCAGCCCCTCTGTCTAGACTTCTCCTCACCTCTCATATAAACACTATATCCACAGCGGCCCCTCTGTCTAGGCTTCTCCTCACCTCTCATATAATCACTATATCCACAGCAGCCCCTCTGTCTAGGCTTCTCCTCACCTCTCATATAATCACTATATCCCCAGCGGCCCCTCTGTCTAGGCTTTTGCTCACCTCTTCATAAAAACAGATCAGGTTAGCTTGACAACTTCTGTCCTTAGTAAAACCGTGCTGGCTGTCCCTTATAATACTATTTATTGTCACATAATTCTGTATATAGTCCCTCAATAGCCCCTCAAACATTTTCCCCATGATGGATGTTAAGCTTACTGGTCTATAATTACCCGGGGAAGACCTATAGCCCTGCGCTGTGTGTATGTGGCTGCACATAGTGATCTAGCTATATCGTTATCTGCAGTGTAAATGAATGGAGAGAAGTGCATGACGCTGATTGGTCACTGATTGGTCAGCGTCATACACTTCTCTCCACAACGCCCACTTGGTCATATAGTAAAACACACCCAGTTGTTCATTAAGAAACTCATTAGCATAAAGCTAATATAGGTCATAACTCCATAAAAAATGATCGCTTTTCTAAATAAAAAACACTGCTGTAATCTGCATTACAGCGCTGATCACATCCTGTACAAGATAGGCCACTTATAATGTGGTGACAGAGACTCTTTAACTGTTTTTGCCCTCCCAGCCTGTGTTTGTTTTTTACAGTATATGTAAAATATAACTATATTGTGATCACTGTTACCGAGGTTTTCACGAACATTGACATTCCCAACAAGCTCTGCATTATTAGAAATGACCAGATCCAACAGAGCTTCACCTCTAGTCGGGTCTTCCACAAACTGGCCCATAAAATTATCCTGCAACAGGAAATGTCTCCCCTTTGCAGTTGAAGCCGAACCATGACACCAATTAATATCCCGGTAATTAAAATCTCCCATTATCACTACTGTACCCGCCTCTTCAACCTCAGGATTGGTGGGGTCCCGGCAGTCGGAGGGGCAGACACTGCATATTTATGATCAGAATGAATGTATAAAAAGAATCCATGCAGTTCGTGTGCATTGCGGCTGATCTATTTTCTCATGTGATAACGGATTAAATGCAACAACCATTAGATTTCAATCAAAGCAAATTTCTATTGCTCTGAACCAATTATTTTACCGACATAAGAATATGAAGTTAGTGGTGTTTTTTTTTGGTTGTATCGTTAACAATTATTGTTACATGTATGATCACCTTTAACATGAGACCCTCAGCTGATTGGCTGGGAAGCAGAAGTTAGGGCACGGGGCCCATCAGCTTGCAGATCTACAGGCACTACCCATTGTTGGGGCCAGTCATTCTACCTTTAGGGCAAGATCACACACACAGTTATTAAGCAGTTTTTAGCTCAGTCTTTTTAATCAAACATAGGAGTGGACGCAAAAGAAAAAAGAGACGCATCTGACTTTTCTATATACCTTTTCTTCTTTTTGGATCCACTACTGTGTTTGGTTTAAAAAAAACAACAAAAAAACAGCCAAAAACTGCATGTGTGATCCTGGCCTTAAGAGTATATTCACACACGGCAGATTTTGGTTCAGAATTTCTGCCAATGTTCCATTCATATGGATGGGGCTGGCAGAAATTCATGCACATGCTCCATAAACAACCCAATTCATATGTATGGAATAGATTTGTAGTCACAGGAATTTCTGCAACAAATCTGCCACGTGTGAACATATCCTAATACCGTCCATAGGAGCTCCCCCTCCGCCATGATCCCAGCTCATTTTTTACTACTCATTACATAGAAATAATAAGTTGGTATAGAAATCATGAGAGGATTATTAGGGATGAATCTGTGAAATTTCCCAACCGACTTAATTCAGATGTGGAACATTATCATAAACGTCGACTTATGTTAAGTTTTCTTGTCTTCCTTAATATAAACAGCTTCCAGTAGAATCCAGAAGTAGGACGTTTACCGCCATTCAGAATAGTCATCAGCTGCAAATCCCGAATTCCTGCGTTATCTCATGTAGTCTCTGCTACAGCCGCCCACACCAGATTCCTGTCCTCTGTGAACCTAATCACTTGGAAATTGTTTAGGCACTTGCCATTGCTATTATCTGTCTTGTGAACTATTTTTAAAGCAGTTTAATAATACTGATGTAGCAGAGCTAAATGTGTCGTGTAACTCTTTCAGGCTGCATTGTTGCAACTCAAAGGGTAACTAAACTTTTTAAAAACAGGGTATGTTCACACGACCGTAAACACCCGAAAAACGGCCGAAAAATCGGAAGCAGAACGCCTCCAAATATCTGCCTATTGATTTCAATGGTAACAACTGCGTTCTGTTCCGACGGGCCGCGACTCGCCAAAGAGTGAAATCTACGCCCATAGCAAACTGGCGTAGTATAGTTGTTAAATTCCTCCCATTAACTTTTGACAGGCTGTCCCCTTAATATTGGTTGTTTGCTTTGAACAATCTCTTTTTTAATAGGATAGTCCCCTGATAAGTGGATCGCTGGGTGTCCCGCTGCTGGGACCTCCAGGGATCAGCTGCCAACATAGGGGAAAAAAAGTATTACACAAATTCTACTGAAATCAATGGGCTGTCCATTTAATGTATGGACATGCTGGGTAATATATTAACGTTTACTCTGTCTAATATATAAGTGGGCCCTGATAGGGTTTTTGAAATTAGGTTTTCTAAACCAGACATCTCCTTTGTGAGTGAACATCCTATTTATGGAGTCTGTTAGTTCATATTTGAGAACTTTAATTCCCAATGATTTAGAAATCGGTGGTCTGTTTGCAGCTGTTGATGTTCCCCAAAAGCAAATCCTATGAACAAGTACAAGTTGTGAGAGTAGGACTGTCCATGTGACTAAATCTTTATATCTAGCATGAGTAGTCATGATCTTAAAAGGGTTGTTCAGTCATAAGAAATTGATGACCTATTCTCAGGATAGACCATCAATATCTGATCGGTGGGGGTCCCACTACTGGCACCCCCGCCGATCAGCTGTTTTGAAGGGGCCGCAACACTAGTACGAGCGCCGCTTCCTCTTCATTCCTTAACTGCTTGTACTGTGTATCGCCAACACACTTGTAGCGGCGGTTCACAGTATTACAGCCTCCTCCCTTTCACCTGAATACGAGAAGGCTGTAATACTGTGAACCGCCGCTACAAGTGTGTCAGCGATTTACAGTACGAGTAGATAAGCAATGAAGGGAAAGCAGCTGATTGGTGGGGGTGTGGAGAGTCGGACCCCCACTCATCAGATGTTCATGGCCTGTCCAGAACATAGGCCACCAATTTCTTATGACTGGAAAACCCCTTTAATTTGACAGTGTGAATTCGGTACAGAGGTAGAACACTACACACCAAACACAACTGACTATGTTATTATATTGTATGTAAAGGGCACTTGCAAAACATAAACCTCCCAAGCACAAAAGATCCACTGGCCACGACCATAATACGTTCTGTTATACTCTATACATGGAACACTACAACCCCAAACATGACCCGATAACTGGACATGACTATAATACAAATATGTTATACGCTATACGTAAAACACTACACCTAATATGAACTGACAACTGTAGATAATCATAATATATTCTACTATACTCTATACATAGAACACTACAACTCCCAACATGACAACCACTGGACACAGAGGCGCACCCAGAAATATGACCTGAGGGCAGGGGGCAGAAGCCACACCACAGAAAGCCAAATACTAATGTTCTGTGTAAGGCCCCATGCACATGACCGTGCCTGTAATCACGGTCCGTGATTACGGGCACAGACGGCCGTGTACAGCCGCCCGCATTTGCGGGCCATTCTCCCATATAAAGTATGGAGCACGGTCCATAAAAAACAAAAAATGAATGCGTCCGTATTTACGGTCCGTAATTACGGACAAATTCTACAGTCGTGTGCAGAGGACCAAACCGAAACACACTGATGGCATTGATCTGAAATTATTGTTGCTGGTGTCAGTATGTCCTGGCAGGGAGGGCGGCTTAATGTGATAACAGAATTACCGGTCGACTCCAATAAGATTGACACAACAGTAATCCACATCAATGTCACACTGTCAAACTTGCCATGTCCGTGTCAGGGACAAACAGGATTTTTAAAGGGGTCTTTTGGAGCAAAGAAAGGAAAAACAAAACATATAGTGCAGCGCCCAGATAAATAGTTCCCAGATTTGCTGCACAATGCCCAAACAAACAGTGCTGCACAGTGCCCAGAAAAATGGGACATTTCTATAATGCTGCAGCACCCATATAACTAGTGTCACTGACACACACCAAATAGATAAAAATATGCCGTGAGTGGCAAACTTGATGCCGGCAAACCCAGGCGGAGTTCTGAGGAGTTGGTCCACACTTGTCTACTACTGTCTAGCAAGCAAAGGGGGCAGATAGAAGAGAGTAACACATGACTGCAGGATCAGACTACACACAGGGTTTGTTCATAGTCTGTAACCATGGAGATACATAGGTCTGCATAAGAGTTGTATACACAAAACGTAGGATGTTTTTAATCAAGAAGTTGCTTTTTTTATTATTTTAGATACAATAGCACCAGGTGAAGCTCCCCCTTTCCTCTCTACACTTCTGCAATAAGTGAAACTTATCTAAATGCGGAATACTTTCATTTTCCTAGTGAGCAACGTCCTCCAGTAACTACTGGATAAAGATATTAAAGTCTTTGTATTAGAATAATAAGTATACGACTAAATAATAGGCAAACTTCAGCCACGTTGCATTCATGTACTGCTCCAACTTCAGTAAAAATAATAAGTATTCAGATCCTGTAATTGGCACAGAACATAAGGTATTTGCTGCCAAAGGGAGCGTGTAACATATCCACCACTCGGGATGCAGATAAATATAGATTTATTTTCAGAATATGAAGATATCGTTTCCTGAATTCTCTTTTCTTTTTTTTTTAATTACTAGATGTGTCATTATTGGAAGTCTGTACAAGTGGCTCCAAATGTGTAGAAGAGTCTGGAAACAAACAGAAGTCGTCGGGAGGGGAACAGGGGTCTCAGCTGTGTGAGGCTGAAAATAGCCAAACTGTACATTTTAGATCAGCACAGGCAGCAGTCTCTCAGACAGGGCGCTGGGCCAGGACTAGAGGCAGCCGGGGCCTCCTCTCATGGGACAGCAGAGAAAAAGCCCAATTAAATTATGAACATGGTGCAGCAGATCTACAGGAAGTATTCTGGTGAATGCATAAAATTTACAACCAGCATTAAATAATACACAAAGAACAAACACACATAGAATATCTAGTTGTATGAATAGTCATGGCCACGTGAGGACAGAGGTCACTAGAGGTCGTGAAGCTTGTGCCGCTACGTGTCGTCACGTTCCATTGGAAATCACTGCATTGCATTAAAGGCCATGGACATTACATTCAGAATTCCTCTAGAACTAGATCAGCTCCGATATTGAGATATAGGTTAGGGCTAATTGCAAAAATTCTGGCTATGACAGACCTAAAGGTCGCTTAGGCTCTGTTTACATCTGCACATTGTGAATTCCGTTTTCTTGTTCCGTCGTAGGAGCAGAAAAACTGAATTCAGGCTGTGACGGATCTGTCACACGACGGACACCTTTGACTTATAATGGGATCCTTCGGGTTCCATCACGGTGTCCATAGTTTTGCTGGAAAAAAAGCGATGCATGCTGCACTATTTTACCCGTAAAATGTGATGGAATCTGCAACGCAGATGTAAACATAGCCTTATTTATTTCTATATAGTGCCAACATATTTCACAGCACTGTATAGAAGTTATCTTTCACTGGGCTCACAATCTAAAATTCCCTTAGTGTAGTTTATTTTTTTGGAGTATTGAAAGAAACTGGATTATACAGAGGAATCCCATGCAAACACGGGGAGAACATACAAAATCCATGTAGATGTTACTCATGGTCGGATTCAAGCCCTGGGCCCCAGTGCTACAAGGTAACAATACTAACAACTGAGCCACCGTGCTTGCAACTTTTATTCCTATCGGGTGCAATTGAAGTCACAACCGTCATTTTACTACGATGTACGTGACTTAGAATACCAACGCTAAAATGCAGCTGCATTACAATAGTCTGAATGAGGCCTTATGCCGAGAAAACAAAATTACCAGATGTTCTGTATTCAGTGTAGAGTGGCAGGAATTCTTACCAATCCGTGTGACCATTATGGCGGAGCATGCTTCAACTCAAGGTGCGGCAGGAACAAGTTTTAAGTTCAGTATGTTCAATATCCAAGATAACAAAAATACAACAATTTTGTAAAAACAGACGAGCACGTTCATCTTTGGAGAACGTAAAAGAAGATATTACAAAATTTCTTAGATAACAATCACCTACTTTTTTTAACCACTCTAGCAGTGGGAGCCCTCCAATAATATATATGGAGGGATCTGGGACCTTTAAAACTCCCAATCAATGCTCTACGAGAGGCACCTATACCTCCAAGCCAAAGACAATAAGATCGGAAGGTTTGAAGCTCATCGGATCTCTGTATCCCCCAGCAGTAGACGTTGAGACGTTCAAGGCCTATAGACACTAAAGTGATAGCAGATCCTTGGAGGGATCCACCAAGAAAACTCCAATATCCATGGCAAGCTTAGGAGGTTGTAATGGAGCCACATGTTAAACGGTGTCCCTTGCTCACATGTAGACTGCAGGTGATGGTTCATTTTACTGCACCAGTATTGGGAGGGGGACATGACGGGAGCAGCAGCTGTCACCTGTTCTAAGGGCTCATCCTATGCCCGGTGACATTACACATACTCTGCAGTAACCGACTCTGTCCAGCCTTGCTCTTGGCAAATTATAGATATTAAAGCGTGGAATCCTATATTCAGAAAATGTACATTGTGTAGTATGAGCTGTTTTGACGTGAACAGCTGTCAGCATCATTTATATATGCATGTGAATATCATGACCCTCCTTAGTAATATACGGACTTCCAGTTCACCACCATACAATCTTCAGTAGCTTCCCACGAAGGGAAAAATAATTAAAGTTGTGTTTTCTTAGAAGTTTGTTGTACTGACATGCAACAAATAATGAAAGTTTTAACCACAGACCCAACTCTTCAGTAATAGAATCCAGAATAAAAAATGATAAGCAGTCTGATATATTTTTTTTAGCACAGAATGGTTTTACAATTTTTGGAAGACCAGGGCCCTATGACAATGCTCTCCCTCCAGGTGGCACCCTCAGTTAGCTTCAACCCTCCCCTCTCCCTTCTTATGGCATATCCCTCTGACAGCCAGGGCTAGTTTATGAGGAAATGGGGCCCTTAACCACTGTCAAACTAGCCCCTCTGTTTCTCCTCATAATCTCAACATAATACCGCTATATAGTGCCAAGCGCACACAAATAATATTCAACATCCAAAAACTACTCCTTTAGAGCCCACATGATACTGCCAAATAATTCCCACATAATACTGTAATTCAATTCCCAAGTACTACCGCCATACACCACTAAATAATACTGACTGTTTTCACTTTTCTTCTGGGGTTCCCGCCTCTGGGACCCCCTAGAAAACATTGTACTGTACTGACAACCACCCTCATTGGTTTCATATCCTGGACAATGACCCGTAACTTTCCCCCTGCAGCAGAACAGCAGCTACGATTCTTGCTCTCAGGCGCTGGGACTCCAATCACCCAAGTGGCGATTTCTGGGTCTGGAATCTATGCTTGGGGGGATGGGAAGCTCCACACTGGGCCTCATGGCAGGGATTGCGGCCTGCCTCTATGATAGGTGTGCCACTGATCATAATTATGCCAATCACTGGAATATACCTTCAAAGTCAAATGTTTGTGCCCCCAATAATTTACACCTCAGCCACTATTGAGCCCAGTGGCAAGACACTAGTGTCTGTCTCCTCGCAGTATATGTTATACATAGGGCAGGGCAGAGGGATTCAGTTTGCCATAGTGTCAAGAAGAGCGGTGCTCAGCCAGGCCGGTGCCGTGCCTCACAATGCCAAGGGCACAACTAATGATGTTAATTGTTTCCACTATCAGAGCTAAATACAGAATCAGACAAGAGAAGGCGCTGCGAGATCTACGGAAACTTTTCAAACTTTTTATAAGGTCACAGCCCAACAAGTAAAGAGACGACACATCAAGAATGATTCTCATTATTAATAATTTCCAACGCATAATCCTCACTTGTGGACAACTGTCCGCTCTCCATAAAAACCAGGTACCCTTGTTGGCGAGGCACGCTTTGACATTTAGTGTAACCAAAGAGTCCTAAGTGCCCCTATTTGCTTCGACTTGTAGTCCTACAGCTTCCCGTCTCATGTTCAGGCATACGAAGACTTACCTTGCTCCAGTTAAAGGACTCAGTGCCCTGTTCAGGGAAATCAGTATTCCTGGCTGAGCGGTCCTCTTGCTGTGCCAGGCCGGGTCCCCTGTGATGTCTGGCCCCCAGGCTGTGTTGTAGAGTAGATGCACACTATACTCTAGTCCAGTCTGAGCTGTTCTGCTCCTCTCCTCAGACTGGATGCAGTTTGGCTGCAGTTACTCCCAGCCTGTGAGTTTCCATAAAAGTCCTGCTCGTCAGGTCATCTACCACATTCCAGACAATCCAAAAGCAGCTCTCAGCTGTTCAGCACTCAAATGTTCCCAGTGCGACCCCCTGCACGAGAAACCACACTTCATTCTTAAGCTATGAATGAGAATAGGAAAAGAGGTTCGGCATGGAAGGGGTTTATTCTTAAAACTTTTTTTTTTTGCAGGGACTGTTATCAGTATCTGTAGTACTATTACCACAGAGGTGCGGCATCTCTTATTGCTTTTGTGTTTTCACCCTTGAAAAGTGAAGCTTCACCTCTGAGTCACTTTGCAGACAATATACATATTGCTTAACTGGCAATTCCACAAGATGATGTTAGGAATCACTTCTTTTTTGTTGTGGTCTACTATGGAAATCCCATAATTTCACCTCATTTCTAGATCTTACAAATTACAAGTAGTCCCCCCCCTCCTGTGGATTGTTTTGGATTCCTCATTCAGAGAAAGCCTCATGTGCGTGACGCCATATTCTCCCCTTATACATCTGTAATATAGTATGTGATGGGACACCCCACATTTATTTTTCCCATACAAATTCATGAGAAAATACCAGTGTGCCTAGGCATGAAGTCGAAGGGTACAGTATGGGTCCATAGATTTCTATGAGCGTTGCATTATGGATCTGTATAGCTGTGTGCATGCCTAAACTGTGGGGTCTTGCGGCTAGCATTGCATTATGGGATTGTTATTTAAGCATTTTCCCACAAAACAGTTCAGATATGGAGAATACTTTTACTTTCGGGGGAAAATTAGGCAACTCTAAAAATGGCAATTCCAAAATACATGTAGATCACTGCAGATTTTGTATTGGCCTTTAGACTCATTCAGGAAGCCATTCTAAGGGACTATTCACACGGTGCGATCAAATAGCAGTTTACTGCCACGATCACCGTGAAATTACAGCAAAATACAGGTTTTTTTTCCCCCAAAACGACAGCATTTTGTCTCAAATTTGTGGTAAATGCAGCAATAGCCTGCGTTTAAATAGACCATAGTAGTAATAGGTATAAATTAGGCAAGTGCTTTTTCAGTGCAATTTTTAAATATATTTGTAGAGGAATCTCACAGTTTTTTTATTCTGGTACGATTCATGTCATCTGGCACATTCGACGTTCCCATCTGGGCTTGAATGATAAAAATATTACAGATGGAAACCACGGATGTTTTTATGCGCCGCGCAGAATAGTGTTGCTTGATAACCGCAGGAGTCGGCAGCGTAACCAGCGCTTTATACATTTATGTGAAGAATTTCCAGTATTTGTAAAAAATAATTTACCGATTTGTTTACAATGTTTTTTTTATTCAATCACAAAACATATGAGAATATATATATATATATATATATATATATATATACACACACACACACATCGCAAGAGCATTTCTCCTCGGTAAAAACCTTCCACAAGACGCACGTGAAAACAGACTTGAATAGATTTAATATAAACGTTCTAAATCTGGGTACAAAGAGTAAAATATCAAAACGAGATCTTCTCAGGAATAAAGTTAAGCTCCAGCTTTGATCAACGTTGGCACTATAGTCTGTACATGTAAAATCTTACATCTTTGTGATATTTTTTAATTACCTTTTTTGCGGATTTCACTTTTTTATAGTCTGTTCTTAGACTGCACGACGTTGAACAAAAATCTCTTGCTACAATGGAAACCGTCAACAAGCAGGTTAGCTGCTGCAGACAGATCTAATTATGCCTTTATTTCTAGTCTAAAGGGTTTATTCACACAGAGCGTTTTGTCACGCAGTCGAAAACCACACCGCAAAAACCCATGTGTTTTTACCACAATTTGCAGCGGTTTCCATGCATTTTTAAAGCGCAGTTTTCAGCTGAAATGTGACAAAATTGCACCATGTGAATACACCCAAATGCTGAATACTCAAGAACATCTAATTAATCGGATTATGATCTAAATAGCTAATTATTAATAGCACAGGGTATCCATGCAATAATGATCGGGGCTGCAGGCGGTATGAATTAGCCAATCAGAGCCATGTCCCATTCACATCATGGCATTATTTTGCACTTAAAGGGTTTTTCCAGTCCTAAGAAATTGATAGCCTATGCTCAGGATAGGCCATCAACACCGCATCGGTCAGCGTCCAACTCCCATATGAGCGTTGCTTCCCTTTCCAAACATCTGATTGGAGGGGGTCAAGGGAGTATCCCGAGGCCATCAATTTCTTAGGACTGGAAAAACACTTTAAACAACTTAATAGAAAATAAGAAAATAGATCTGTCAACAGCAGCATTCATGATTTTCCAGGCAGCAAACGTATAAGATTATAAAGAAGTTGAAATATTTTGCGGACTACAGAGTTGAGCCAATGTCCATCAACGGTGGAGCTATGTACACAGAGAAAAATAGGATATATAATGTCAGTCAAACATAAGCCGGCCTCATGCATACAACTAGTCAAGACAAAAAGAGGCACTGCCCACAACAACCAGTGATCTGTTTGGCTGCTCTGGGCATCTTACACTTTTACACGAGGCCCATAAAGTGCAGACAATCCATCTCAAAAAGTTTAAAGGGCAACTATCCTTATCATTGGAAGACAAAAACTGCACATCCAGACATGGGCACCATTAGAAAACATTCAAACAATTTGGGTTTAATCTCTTCAAGTCGCCATTGGATACATCTTTTTGGGAAAGCAATATGGCCGTCGTTACAGTTCTCACAGGGATTGTTACTCCGCTTTCTGTGGTTTTACCTGAAGCCGTAGCTGGGATATCCTTCACACAGGGCAAAGATTGTTTGCTGCCATAGTCCTGTAGACCATATATGACGGTCTATATGTATATTGTAATAAATCTATTGTTCTTTCTCCGCAGGTTCCATGATAGCTGCCCTCACAGCTTTAGACAGTACGGCCTTGTTCCCACAGTGCAGATTTTGCATGTAGGAGCAGAACCTAAAACAGAAGAAGTATATAAAGGACAGCCTTATAGGTCTGCTGTCCTGGATCCAATTCTGGCTTTGGCTTACAAAATGTAGGCAAAATCTGCACTGTGTGAATAACGCCTAAAAGTACAAGGCAAGGCCACAGTACATATCCCTTCATACAACGGTCTATAGATAGTAGATATATTGTAGTGCTGATAGTTTAGTGATTTTGTCTGCACTCATGACAAAGATATTGTGCATGTAATATATAATGATGAACTCGGCCGCACACCCAGCAGTTGATATCTGTACAGGGAAGATGGATCGATGTGTTTCATTTTGGTGCCTCGTTCACTGTCCATGCATATAAAGTCCATCAGCACTGATAGGTAGACCGATAAACATGGATATATCTATCTACAGTACATTAAACGGGTGCCATAATAACAGTATAAATATTCTGGGGTACATTCTTGTCCCTTCAAAATTTGGAAGTCATAGAGGGCGATCCCCTACCCGAGACCCCCACCCCCCCCCCCCTCTATGAGCGAGAATTTCTAACAAGTAGCAGCTCTAAGGGTATGTGCACACGCAAAATCAAAAACGTCTGAAAATACGGAGCGGTTTTCAAGGGAAAACAGCTCCTGATTTTCAGAAGTTTTTTAAGTCACTTGTGTTTTTTGCAGCGTTTTTTACGGCCATTTTTGGAGCTGTTTTTCTATAGTCAATGAAAAACGGCCCCAAAAACGGCTCAAGAAGTGACATGCACTTCTTTTTCGTGGGCGTCTTTTTACATGCCGTTTTTTGAAAATGAGGCGTAAAACAACGCCCTGTCGGAACAAAACGCCGTATTTCCCATTGAAATCAATGGGCAGATGTTTGTAGGCGTTCTGCTTCCATTTTTTGAGGCGTAAACGCCCCGAAATACGCCTGAAAACACGTTAGCACATACCCTAACTCTGACGGACTCGGGCCATTCCGGTATTACAGGGACGTCCACGTATCTATATGGCAACCATACAATACTACAACGTCGAGCCGGCTAGGGCTTCCAGCTGCCAAAATATGTGGTGGTTATCTATGATGAGGAAAGCGCTTTAGATGAGTGACAACCGTGATGGCTGCCATTATAGAGTATTAAAGAGTATTTTTATAGACTACCCCTTTTAAACATACAATTGTTTGAAATAAGATGTGGTATTAAAACCGGACTCCTTTGACCATTTGATAAATATTGATCTGCGGTTACAAGAAATGTTTTACACAGCAGCAGATCCTATAATACGGTACTGCGTTATAATATTATATACATGACATCACTGCTACCATTAGACTGGGGTTATCCGGCACATTATATAGCTATTACAGTGCATTACGTACTATATGCCGTATTGTCTAATGCCCAACAGCTGTCGCAAAACTACAACTCCCAGCATGACCTGACCAACGCCACCTTAGGCTGCAAACCAATGATGTATATCTTTATTAGATGCTACTATTACGGAGGTCTGCAGTCCGTCAGTATTCCTCAGATGTCATTATTTTATGTTTCTAGTCGTAATAACAGATAATAAGAAAGTGAACATTGTAAAGTTTATTGTGTATATTATTATGCATCTTTAGTGTTAGAGCATTACTGTTGACCAGTTGCTTATATTTTATGAAGGCAGCCATTTTCAGGACTGTACATTTCATGACCGCAAATTAATAAACGGAGGCCCCAGCTAAGAACACAGCGTACATGTTTATGTACATGCATCACGTTAACCTCGAGGAACCAAAGATATGTTCAAATGTGTTGTAAGACTGATTGTTAATAAAGTTTATTCGAACCCTGATTTATCAAAACCGTCTGACAGAAAAATGGGCCTTGTTGTCCATGGCAACCAATCAGAGCTCAGCTTTTATATCTTAAACAGCTGTGGAAAGATGAAAGCTGTGCTGTGATTGGTTGCCATGTGCACTCACCTAATAGTGTTTGTGTCAATAACCTTTATTTACAATGAACCGAACAAAAATTGTAAGGTGCTTAATGGGATCCTATGCTTTAAGAAAACGGTGCCTAGCAGGCTAGGATTGGTCGGATTAGTAAATTACACCCTGTCGTGATTTGGTCGCTCTGCGTTAACTGTGGATCTAGCACGGTGGGGACTGGTGTTTTAGTTGTATAAGAGAACGCCATGGACGCCCCATCCAGCAAGGGTTCCCCTACTTCCAAGAGATCCTATGTTGAAGAATAGGCGCGATTATACTTCATGGATGAGACATCTTGATGTGACCCCCTGACGCTCCACGAGTGGCGTAGAGAAGAGGAATCAGTACAGGGTCAATATTACAACTTCCAGATTTCAGCCTTTGGACAATATTTCTTTTTATAATAAACTTAAAAGCATGGAGGTTGTCCTGGGAGCCTCGTCATTTTATAGCTCGTTGCCTGACGTATACTGGTCCAAATCTACCTAACATAGGATAGTAACAGAGGTGTAACATTAATAATAATATGCAGCAGACCCATAATAAACAGGGGGTCTCACTGCCAGGCCGTGTGCCATAAAGTGCAATAATACCATATCAACCACATACATACATATTTACACAGTGTATATACGCAACATGTAAACCAGGCCGAGCCAACCTGCAGCTCTCCAGCCTTGCTTGACAGACAGCGCCCTGCATGACCTTGAAGCCGCATGGATGCTGGGACTGTAGTACAAGAGCTGGAGGGCTGAAGCTGCTTAGCTTTCATGTAAACAGCAAGTCTTAATCTTATTGTCCATGACAACCTCCCTGAGCACCAAGTAAACCGATGTTTACAAGGCGTAGTTAGAACCCCGCATTCCACCACGTACCCCAGTAGATGTAAGGCCAAAACATAAAACACATCTGGTGACCTCACACAATGGACGCAGCCAGTTATAGGGTGGACTAATACAAAGGATGCAAACTAAATATTTAGGACAGGGGTCAGCAACCTTCGGCACTCCAGCGGTTGTAAAACTACAATTCCCAGCATGCCCTAACAGCCTTTGGCTATCAGGGCATGATGGGCGTTGTAGCTTCGCAACCGCTGGAGTGCCGAAGGCTGCTGACCCCTGATGTAGGAGTTTGGGAAACCACCGAGGCACAAAACCCCTCAAAATGTCGGCCTCCACTGTGAGGGAATATGCGTCAAGTAAATATGTAAACTATTTTTTTGCGGAAAATTCACAACTTTCCATCAACATTTCGAAAGAACCAGATCACGACAGAATTGTCGATCTTTTTTTTTTTGGGGGGGGGATTTCTCCTACAGGCACTACATTTCCCTCTGAAGACACAAATATTACAACTCATCATTGTAAAGATTTTTTTTTACAAACAGTAAAATTCTAATGGAGGTCAACATAGTGCCAAATCGTTGAAAATTCCACATAGGTACAAGTTCCCCATCATTGCCCTGGTACCACGTCAGGAGGTGGTGACGACGTGTAAGTTTACCAGTGAGGAGTGCTGGATCTCAGAGAAATGGCCAAAAATACCCAAGTTCTCTCTGGTGTGTCTTCAGGCCCAGTGCTTGAGATCCAACAGTCTCCACTGATAAACTGCTGTTGCACCATCAACAAAATGCCCGAGCCACGGTTTCCAGTCGTTCTCCCCTGCACATAGGTTGCCAGCTGAAAGTGTAAAGGCAGAGGGGTGCAAAATTAGCCCCAGAAAGTAAAAGTAACGGACTGGGCAATTTTATGACAAACTGGCATCGAGCACAAACAGTCCAGGAACTTTGGACAGTCATGTTCCAAACTAAGGAACACAAAAAGTTTACAAAAATGTGGCAACAATCGCGTGGGTGTAAAAATCCAAGTATTTCATATGGGAGGCCTATTTTTACAGTAAGTAAAGGAACTCGTTTTTTTGAGTAGATTAGGCAAGACATTGGGAGAGTGGGAAAGATCCCAGTGGTTGAAGACCCTCACCGATCCTGAGAAAATGGGTACTCTGCCCACGATTTGCAGGGGAGAGGTGGCTGCACATGCCTGGGCACTTTCTATTATACTTTATGGGAGATACAAAAAATTACTTGTTTCCATATCGCCTATAGAGAATAGAAGATAGTGTTCATGTATTCACTCCATCTTTCATTGCAAATATGGGACCCCCATTCTCAGGATTGGTGGGAGTCCCACTACTGGGACTTATCCTATGAATATGCCATGAATGTTTGTGGGTGAGAATCTCTTAAAAGGGCACCAGTCACCTGGACACACTGGCGGCAGCCATTTAGAGAATGCATTAATTCAGCACAAACTAGTAACAAGTGTTTATTCTTCATAAAAACGAGGCCTGCCGTTTTATAATTTGTAGTTGGGTTCACACAATGGCAGCCGACAGGTGTGCAGACCACGGGAGCTCCTTAGATGTGATTTAAGTGATCATTTTTCACAGACTTATATCTATGTGACAGGACACATGTCGCCTTCACAGAGTCTGGTCCCACGTACAGCCCAAGCGACTCGATGCGCTGATGGATACTCTGCAAAATGTCTTCCGACAAACTTTCCACACTCGAATAGCGAACCTTCTCCAAGTCAAAGAGGTCTTTAAGAAAGTGCAAGACTTCATCCTGTATATACGAGAAAAAAAAAAAAAAATCAGCTTGAAAGAGGATTAGCGAATCTAAAATTCATATATACGACTTTCCCCGTAAAATAAAGAACATTGTATTCAATGGGTCTTACGATGTTCTGTGCAGACGGGCTTTTTTTTTTTTTTACGCGCTGCTGTCAAAAGACGGCGCGTAAAAAGACGGCCACCTCAAAGAAGTGGATTTCACTTCTTGGGACGTAATTGGTGCAGTTTTTCATTGACTCCATTGAAAACTGCTCCAATTACGTCCGTAAAGGACACCGCGAAAAACGCGTGCACTTGCAAAAACGTCAAATTCAGGAGCTGTTTTCGCCTGAAAACAGCTCCGTAATTTCAGACGTAATTTGTTAAGACGTGTGAACATACCCTTAAAGGGCTGCCATATGGGTCGTCACCCGTCTTTACTAGAAACAGATAAAAAAAAACAATTTTTCTTCGTTTTAACAACCTAAGGCCCCATTCAGACAAGTGTTGTAAAACGCATCTGTGTTTTATCAGGAAAAAAACTGATGTTTTGCCATATGGGTTGAATCAGTATTGTGTCCGAGTGCGTTCCATTCGAAAGTTTTATACGTCCATATCAGTTATCAACGGTTTTTCACGTGCGTTCCTGCTTTCTTTTTAGCTTTTCCTAGCAACCCGCACGTGAAAAACAAACTGCACTCAGATACTGTTCGATTTTTTCACGGATCCATTGACTTGAATAAGTAAAATCCAGGGGGGAGAACGGAACCAAACAAGTGCGTGCTGCGATTATTTCTGCACGGACCAACAGTGCGTGCGGAAAATCGAACATGTGAATTGTCCCATTGACTTAAACGTGTACTGAGCTCGTATCAATAGGGCCTAAGAGAAGGGAAAACTCAGGATCATATTTACAGCTAGTTAGTTAGTAACAGTGCAGACCTATACACTACCTTATAACAGCAGCACAGCTCATGTAGTGAATTTTTGGGTGCAAGGAATCCCCAGGCCAAAACTGGACAAATCTGCTCACAGACGGCGTAGAAATGAGCAAAAAATCCATCTGGTGACTGAAAGTAAAGACGACAGTTACAATCATTGGTAGTAGTCGTAGTGATAAAATCATGATAAACGGAAATCATAGAATTCAATCATTTTGGTAAAAGTTGCAGGAAGGTGCACAAATCGCAGTACAATAAAAAGTCACCTACAGGTAGAAGATTAACCTGTCGCCTAGAACTTGTTTTGTGCAGCGTTTCCAGTGATTGGTCATATCTTCTCTGTCCCACAACCCCAAACAATTATTCAACTTAACTCCCTACTCTGTCCTCCGGTGCCGCCGCTACCTTAAACTATTCTCCCAGCTCTAATCCAACTCTTTTCGAACATCTACAATCTAAATTCTGACCCCACCACTCTACTGAAACGGCCCCAACCAAAGTGACTGATGATCTTTTAACGGAGAAAACCTCACAACATTACTCCGAACTCCATCATCTAGACCTGTCCTAGAAGCAGTCGACCGCTCCCCCCGGTTTACAATTCTTTTAAGTTTTGGTATCACAGACCTCTTGGGGTCCTGGGACTCCTGGTCTTCTCCAGCTACACCTTCGGCCTGGGACAGCTCATAATATCCTATGGCTTTCAGTACCACTTCTATGCGGACGACTCACAAATGTTCCTCTCCGGCACCGCTCTTTTTTTCCAGAATATCTAACAGCTAAATCCTTCTTTTCCTGCTTCCTTAAACTCAACATAGAGAAAACTGAATTCATCATCTTTAGCCCTTCTCACTCAACCCTCTTACCACAACCATAAAATCAGTTACTGGCTCCACACTTTACCCAACTTACAACTCCGCTGCCTCAGTATAACCTTCGATTCTGTCCTGTCTTTCAAACCGCACATCCAATCCCTTACAACAAAAATATTTCTTGAATCCGCTCGTTTCTTGACCTCGAGTCGACAAAAAAAAAAAAAACTAGTACATGCCCTCATCATTTCCCGTCTAGACTACTGCAACATCCTTCTCTGTGGCCTCCCATCTAACACTCTCGCACCCCTCCAATCCACCCTCAACTTCGCTGCCAGGTTAATCTACCTCTCACCTTATTTTATATATACCTCTGTCAATCCCTTCACGGTCTACCAATTGCCCAGCGAATTCAGTTCAAAATATTAACAATGACATACAAGGCTGCCCATAACATGTCCCCACCATTCATCTCTGCCCCAATCTCTCAAGACCTACGTCCGCATAATCTCCGTCCCGAACAAGACATTCTGCTTCGCGCTCTAATTTCCTCACATCGTCGTCTCCAAGATTTCTCCCAGTACTCTGGAACTTTCTACCCCATAACATCAGACGATCTCCCACCAACCAAACCTTCAAAAGCGACCTGAAAACCCACCTCTTCAGAAAAGCTTACACCCTAAAACAACCATGCTTTCCCCACTCTACCGGATGAACAGCTTCTACCCCCATCTACGATCTCCTTACCCTGAAGATTGTAAAGCAATTATTATGTCGAAGTTGGGTAATCTAGAACAAGAGGATATACCAGCACCCGGGACGGATATGAAGAAGTGAGGGGACCTGGGGTTTGTAGGCTAAGAAGCCGGTGTTGGAGGTCATAGGTGCACTAATACATCCCACTGACCATAGCTCCTGTCCATACACACAGGGATGGCAGACACGCATAGATTTCAAGAATTCTGCAACAAGTAAATATTACACCCCACACGGGAAACCACATTCATCGGAAAACCCTTCAGGAGTCAGTCAGGTGTAATTTGTGGCTCTCATTTCCTGCCGTCTTTGGCAGAAATCTCGGGACATGAAATCCCTTTCAGCTGCCTCTTATTCACGGCAAGATCCAAGTGTTTGTTGAGGTTCTCCAGTTACCACAATTATACGCAGCACATGAGACAACCGCTATCTGAACGGACTCAACATTGTCAACCTGATGGCATCAGCAAGAATGTCCCCAAAATCACGGCACAATCAAAAGTCATGCAAATTTCTAAAATGCCTTTTGTTTCAATTTCTTACCATTTTCAACGTCATAAAAGGTAAAGCCCCTCACAGAGTGAATACTTCTCACAGCTGAGGGTTTGCTGCAATTCTATGGAGTCTAGACAATCCTTTGTCAGCTAAACGCAACTGCAACACAAATGTATATTGTGTCCCGATAGCTACACTGTATCACTCTGGAGTTCAGACGGATTGCCTAGACTGGATACAATTATAACAGATCGTCACTTGTGAAAGTATTAAGTGTGTACAGGTTTTAATACTCTATATATATAAAACAAGATTCTCTCATTCACTGACAGCAAGCAGATAAGCTGAAAATGGTGAGGAATCAAAAAACAAAACATATTTGAAAATTGGAGAACTTGTCATAATACACACTGATTAGGACTTGACACTGTCTTTTCTCCATTTGCTCTGGAGATAAACTTTGGGTTTACTGTCCCTTTAAATAAGTCAGCTTATAATCAGCAACAGACTGTTGATATATGAGGCTGATGGAGACAACAGATGGATCGTGGTCAGGTAACAGCTGAGAACAAGAATGATACTAGTAGAGTGATTGAGAATGGCGGCCTGCTGTATGCAGCGGGGAAGCATGTGGTCGCTCTCGCGTCCCAATTGCTATTCTGGCCCCATTAAAAATACTAAAAAGCAGCAGAAGTGGCCCGGAAAATTCACAATTGTCTACTAGACTAGTTATCAGGGATGTCAGTATGCATTAGAGACGCTTTCCTCATGTGTTGATCATAATAAAATGATACAAGTGGCCCCTGGTGTTTAGGGCCCTTTGGAGGATCCTCAGTGAAGTTCAATAGTCAGTCCAATAACCGCAGTGAGCAGAACTGCAAATGTCTCAAAATCATCGCCGAAACGGCTGCTCACCTTCATCTGTTGTTTCTTTTGCTTGAGAACGGACCAACAGCTGGAGGTGACAGCCTGGGGACAAGGAGAGTGACAAATACAACTGAATGGAACAACTGGAAAAACAATAAAACTAAATATAAAGAAGTGTTAATTACAAACAAACAAATTACAGGAAAAAAAAAAAAAAGAAAACACCCAAAAAGTAATTAAGACAGATCTATCTAGAGTAAAATACCATCACTCTGTAAAAAAAAAAAAAGGGAGCTGACGGAACCCGTCAGCGGAAACGAACGCTGATGTGAACACACCCTAAACTACCTATGGCCTCTACCTTATCGAGCTGTATACAAACCATTCCCTGCTTCATACTATAACTGAGCTTTGTTCTAATAGCTGCTGGCCTCCTGCCAAATAGTCGACTTACTTGGCTGTTAAAGGGTTACTCCCATCTTATAAAGTAATGGGAAGATTTAGCTCTGCGTCCCCCTTCTAAGTTTTGCCTGCACAATAATGCTACCGGTCACCTGTCACTCACTTGAATGGGTCCGTGTTGTAGTTCTCCGCAGAGCGGGTGGCCGGGCTGTGCAGGGAAAAACATTAAAGGGGAAAAACACTTTCTAACATGGGAATACCCCTTTAACTTGCTAGACTGTTGACAACACTAGAGATCTGGATTCCAAACTGTATGGGGTTAGGTAATAAAATAGGCACTGCTGTAGTGTGATCACTTAATAGAACTTAAGGACCCCCTCCTCCCCAAAATTTCTTGCTTGAGCTGCAGAGAGACCTGACCGTCTCAATTTTTCACCTGTCACAAGCTGTGAATGTGGAGGCAATGCTACAGACCAGGGTCGTATGCAGAAATCATGGGGCCACGTAGAGAAGTCCTAACTTCAGTGTTGATTGATTTTACTATATATCTCTATAGAGGTCGGGGCTCCCGTTTTCTGACACAGAGTGCTATATCCCCGGCTCCTCTATATACCGTGTAATGTAATCCTCATCATTATGGGAATCCCTTCAGCCAGAATGAAATAATTCGTCCATCAGAAGTAACGTTCAGCGCACACGTGATATAATCACTTCATGGTGCGTTTTCAGGTGCGGTTTTTACATTTTGATGCGGAAATAGGTGCCGTTTTATGCTGCGGATTTTGATTATTTTTTTTAATATAAACTTGTCAGATTCAATTCTTACATGGAAATGCAATATAAATGGACATGCTGCAGATTTTAAAATACGCAGCGCGTGAAAATACGTGCTGCAAATCTGAACGTAATACGCATCGTGTGCATGTGGCCTTAGTGTACAAATGATGTGGTCACGTGATTTATCAGGTGACCACTGGACTGATGACAGGTGTTCAACCTTTACCTGCAGGGTATCGT
This sequence comes from Rhinoderma darwinii, assembly GCF_050947455.1. NCBI lineage: Eukaryota > Metazoa > Chordata > Amphibia > Anura > Rhinodermatidae > Rhinoderma > Rhinoderma darwinii. The sequence goes on along the minus strand of NC_134693.1, from coordinate 17,788,381 downwards.
TTACATACGGTTGCTGGTTTTCTACAGCAATTATCCGGGGCAACGTGGCAATATTCATTACACTGGTAAATAAATGCCCCCTTAAGCGTATAGGCGATTCCAATAGTAATTCTATAGGGGCTGCGAGTAAAAAAACAAATTCTTCACTGCTGGTGGGTTGTCGTGATACCCATCAGCACAAGCAGAATACAGGCTGCCACTAATGGCATTCCCTGCACACTCTAAGGAAATTCCAATAATAACATAATAGACAACTGCTCACAATGCAATTCCCTAACATAATCGGATGACTATTATTAAGAGGTTCACATTAAGTGGAGTCAGATTCGGTCCTAACACTCTTGGAGAGAACGGGAGAAGCCATTGTGACTCCTGATAATTGAACACACCGGTCCGGCAGATGTGACTGCCGCTTCTCTCCGCTGCTCGGCTTGTACGTTCTGCATTCTGCTGCTTCTGTTGTATGGGATCCTGTGCCAAACCGAGCGCATTAGAACCAAGAAGATCATTCCAATGGAAAATACAGGAATGTGGAGAAAGCCATATGATACTTTTTTTTTTTTTTTTTAAGTTTCGGATGCCAAACATGAAATAGTTTAGTCAGGCTCAGTAATTTGCCCAAATATGGACTCGAAACTGTAATGTAAGGATAGAGAAGGCGGATACGTTATTGTTCACAGCACGGACCGGTTTTCATTATTCTGCCTTTGTCACCGCTGCATCTCTTCATCTTTTCCACGTTAATTGCTACTAGATTACAATACAACAGGGCTGCAGCGTGACCGCAACTCCTTGCTTGTGGTGTATACAAATAATACCGCAGGGATCATAGGGGACTGCTAGTCTGGGTGTGTGTGCGCGCCCTGGTGTGGGGGAGGGGTGTGTTCTGTTTGGGATTATTAGTATTTTTTTGTTCTTTTGCAGCATGCGGTGCCAGAAGAAAACACCGGCAAACTTTCTTAATTATGTATATAGAATTTATTCATTGTATAATAAAAAGTTCTGCAGGTTTCCAATATGCAATTGAGCACCATTATTCAAAACATAGCAACCAATCACAGTGCAGATGCCATTTTTTACATTGTACTGGGAAAATGAAAGCTGCACTGTGATTGGTTAATATGTCAACAAGGAGAGCTTTCCAACTAGACGATTTTGGAATATCCCCCTCATGACAGGGCCTCATTTAGCAACACTGTCTAAGGGCCCGTTCCCATATGCCCAGAAACGGATGACAATTATGTCCCCATAATTTCCTCTGGTCAATTTTGTGTCTGATGACATCAGCTGGATAGCTCTTCGAGACAGATCGAGAAGCGCTGTAACGTTTATTTGTCCGGCCATAGATGTCAGACAGGTGCACAAATTGCGCAATTTTTCTGGCTCAGGCAAAAATAAAATAGTCGAACACAAATAATATAAGTAAATACACCCAAACAGAAAAACAAAGCATTTAATTAGAGCTCAGATCTGTTAAAATGAGAGCTGCACTGGGATTGGTTACGAAGGGAACAAGGACAGTTTTCTGTTAGACAGGAAGTAGCTAGCTTCTCCTCCTACTGGAGTTTCAATAGAAATCAATGTCGCAGAAGCCAAAGAAAGTGAAGACATGGGAGTTTTAACAAACAAAATGTAGTAGGCTTTGTTCTGGACCCGGAGCAATTTCGGTTTAAATCTTTGGAAACTAACCTTAAAGGGAACCGGTCACCAGAATTTTACCTATTAAACTCTACTCACCCCTCGCTGGCCACTGCAGTCAAAAGTTTATTCCCGTTATCCCCTCTCCTAAACTCCTTATCCAACCATAAATAACGGTCTGCAAACATTTCGCGCCTTTCATGGTAATAATTCGTCAGTCTCATTCTATCCTCTTCTTATGCCCGCCCACTGCTGAAAACTGGCCCACTCTGAATGCCAAAATCTCGTTTGAGATCGCGCGAATACACCCTCCATGTATGGTCCGATACCCTTCCCTGCTTGGTCCGGACCTCAAATCTAGTTACTGCACATGTGCCGCTATGGTGTCCCGTTGTGCGCACGCACCAGAACATTGATGCGCAAGCGCAGGATTTCATGAGTGCTGGGGAGGGGGGGAGGCGAGGGGCTGTCAATCAAAAGGAGGCGGGGTTAACTCAGAAAGGCTGGAGGAATGAAGATATGACTCTTATGCTCATTAGCATACGACACGGGAACACTAAAAAATGGAATACTAAAAGGTACAGAGCCGACTTAGAAGATAATTATAGGTTCCCTTTAAAGGGGTTGTCTAGCTTAGAAAACCCATTTTCCTACACCCCATTAGGGAATTCTGAGTTAATAGAGGGGGTCCTCTGTTCCAGATCCTCATCTATTGTCCAGGATGTTAGAGAATTACAAAGAGCCTCTCTTGATCTGGAGTGTAATGCTTAATTTCACCTGTGGTGGCGCTGCAGGGGAATTGAACACTTACTGCCAGGTTTCCCTACAGATTACAGCCGATCACTGGGAGTCCCAGCAGGGGGACACTGATCTGTCTATTGTCAATGGACCCTTCTAACAAGTAGGGATTGTCCAAAGCAGAGAACACCTTTGAACAGTGGGTCATCTAATTCTGTAACTAGACGACTAAGTGATTTGAGTATGAAGGGCAAATACTCTGAAGACCCCACCACACATCTGACCACATGAACGGTATAATGGAGGTTATAGGACAATGGCAGCATGCATTTAATGGGTGTCCAGCTGTTAAGGAACTACAATTCCCATCATGCAGACCGGCCCCACAGAAGCTTGGGCTGCTATAAGCGTTTATAAGGCTGCTCTGCACTAGGTCATACTTTGCGTTGACAGCTCCCTGCCAGGACGGACAGAACAATACCCAGATACGTTATCTGCAGCCACTTCCATACTTGGGCTGACAAGGCTCCTATCAGTAATTATTTCCCGACACCGTTAATGGCATCCTAAAAATAGAGACGACTTACCGTTTCTTTGAAGGAGGAGTTTAACCAGCGGTTCTTTACAACATTCTGGATCGATAAAGGTGGATTTTCTAATTCTTCTAAAGAATCCATCACAACGAAGTCCAAGAAGATGTCGTAAAAATTCATGTTCTTCACCTGGAGGTAGATGAAGGGACAAGTGAACGCGGTTACATCCTGAAAATAAATATACACTACAGTTCTTCTAATCTGGAATATAATCGTCCTGCACTTCTTTTTACTGCCGGACCATCCAGAATTTTTTCAAATCAAATGCTGCGGACCCTGAATAGTGATGTTTATTTGCATCTGATAACCTGGACAGGTGCACTTTAAATAGAGGCATCTACCTAATGCCCTTAAAATACCCCCAAACCAGAGATGAGGGGTTCTAAGTGCCACCAGACACAACGGGATCACCAGTGGAAGAAACCTTTATAATGAGTTTGATTTTGGAGGTCTATAGTAAGTTCTGTTTTCAGTACCATGGGGTCACCTACATACAGATACTGTCGGAGGACTTCAACCTCTAGATGTTTTTCTTCCGAAACATCTTAAAGAGGCTGTCCGACAATACTTGGACCCCCGACTATAATAGTTCTATGCCCTGTCTGACTTCTGGTATCACCACCAGTATAGAGAATAAGGGAGTCGCTGGGGTTCACAGTAAACTAAGGCAACCCTCTTTCTTTGTTAAAATGGTTGTCCAGGATTAGAAAAACATGGCTGTTTTCTTCCAGATACAGTGCCACACCTGTTCACAGGTTGCGTGTGGTATTGCAGCTCAGCACATTCATTTCAATAAGGCTGAGCTGCAATACCAGACACAACCAATGGACAGATGTGGCGCTGTTTGTGTTAGAAAGCAGACATGTTTTTTTAATCCTGAAAATCCCTTTAAACACAGAAAACACTATTGAGGGTTAAATGGCGGGGGTGGAAGGTTGTGTGAAAATGTTTGAGGTTGTCAGAAGTTCGCCGCTATGGCGAGCATCATGCAAGAGTAATGAGATTGTTTCTCTAAGGCCTTTAACAGAATAAAAAAAAAAGTTTGTACCCCTCGTTCAAATAGCTCATTTTCCATGGTGGACCAGGAGTCTGGATTGTTCAGAAAGCAAATCATCTCGTCGTAAACGTCTTCAAACTTCCTAGGATTCTACAAATGACATCAGGACATTCAATGCACATTCTGCAGAACTCTGAAAATATAATTCTCAACCTACGTTTGAAAGCAAGATGATGTCATCTGCAAATGTGATTAAGATCAGTGATGTCACTAGTCAGCACGGAACTTACAGGCTCGCAAAACGGCTGCCTCCACCATTTATGCAAATAGAGTTTAACCCCTTAAGGATGTGGCCTATTTTAGCCTTCAAGACGCAGAAATTTTTTTTTGTTCGGAGAGTTATAACTTTTTTATTTTTCCCTCTACTTAGCCATATGAGGGGTTTTGTATTATAGGGTATTATTGCCTGTCAGGCAGGGCCTCATAGGCACATGCACATGGCAGACACGGGGGCATTTGTCAAGTCGTTGACTGCCATGATAACCCAACGATTTTGTTGCAGGGAGTACGGATACGGTCACAGCACCTAAGGGGTAAAAAGGCCCAGGATTGGACTTACCTCCGATCCCAACTATTACAGCGGGCTGTCAGAGCCGGCATCCGCTGATGATGGCGCGGACAGATACTGTGCCCGCACCATCACCTTGAAGTAATAGTACGGTGATTCACGGGAACGACTCACTCGTTATGACATAATGTTATGTCATGGGGTGGAAAGGAGTTAAAGAGGTTCTCCAAGAATATGTCAATATACAACTAGATGTGTTCCAATATCCTTATTATCGGGTCCATGAAAACTGATCTAGACCCTCATTGTATATGCAAAATTTGGGTGATACGTTTCTCTTTTTAGACTTTGTGCACAAAATGTGTTTTTGCCATGAACTGCGGAAAAACAAGAGCACTTTTGTAGCAAAGAAATGCATTTCAACCACGTCGTGTGAACTCAGACAATGGATCTATACATTTATTACTCGTCCAATGAGGAGACATATAAGAACAAACATCTCCCTCTAATTACCACTTAAGCCCCCTCCGATGCAGCTGCGTTTCACAAAATCAGCACTTAGGGAGGTAAAAGGGAAACACAAACAGTTAAACTAATGTCCACCTTTTTATTACACTAGAGGGAGCTAAGGAGCTTACTGTATACAGTTTTATTATTGAAGAAGTCAATGTATAAACAGTATGCAGTAAGCTCCCCCTAGTGGTGGCTGCAGATAGAGTTAAGTGGTACAATTCATTCTATGGGGGGGAATTTATTACCAGTTCTGTCAGTTTTCTGGCATAGAAACGTTGTAAACAGCACAAGTGTCGCAATTTGCACCAAAATTTGACTTTTTGTTATTTTTAAAGAAGGGGTGTGAGTGGCGCAAACGGTGAAACTTTTCGCAAAAAATTGTGACTTTTGTGCCATGTCTGCTTCTTTACCATAAACTTGTCTTACAACTAGTAATAAATTCCCCCCTTAAATGCCATGTGTCTTGATAATATCACTAGCTGGACGTATACCCTTTATTTGAGTAGTATTTCACCTTTTTGGTCCGGATAATCAAAGATGATAACACTTTTCTGCCAACATTGATGAAAAATTCTCTGTTCTCATTCTTTGAAAGTATCATCTGCAAAAGGAAATGGCACAGTGGCAGAATCAGACTGGCATGGATCCACGGTGACCTGGTTACTTCAGGTGAACCAATGCGATAAATCAGAAGTGTCCGGTGGGACTGTTCTCGTATCACCGGTAATCAAAATAGCAAACATTCTGGAACGGGGAAGGGAGATATAAATCACGGCGGCTTGTACTCAAATGAACTTGGTCGTCTCTATTAAAAGCCGTAAGAGTTGTTAGAAACATTAAAGGGTTATTTGCATCACAGAAAGTTATGGACGTCGCTAGGATAGGCCATCACTTACTGATCAGAGGGGGCCCGACAGCTAGACGGTTTTTTTCTGCACAGCAGCGCTCCTGGCCACCGGCTGCAGGGAGATGCACTACAACCCCAGTCACTTGAGAAGAGCCATGCTGCGGTTTCCTGTACAGTGAGTGGCCAATGTATCACGTATACAGAGCAGCTGTATCTAGCGCGGAGACCTGAATTGGTCAGGTCAGCGGCACTGACGGGTTCGAGGTCAGCGGGTCCATCGTGTCTACGCAGGATCGAGCGGTTACTAATCACATCTAAGTTATGAGAGACACGCAAGACCCGCCGGATTCAGGTCTCAATGCCGGATACAGCTGCATACAAAGCAGCTGTATCTCAAAAAGTAAAGATCGTTTTTAATAAAAAGGAATTACAAAAAGTTTTCAAAAAGGTGTACATCGCCTTTAAAAGTTAAATACCATATAAAATAAATCCATCACAGCGTCTAATTAAAAATAAAATTAAAAAAATGCAGATAAATACTAATGTTATATAAAAGTTCCTAACAAGATAGTAAATATCCCATAGTCCACTTCTCAAAAGCCTGGAAATGTGGACCCCAGGGTGCCAGAGAATCCTACATTTTCTGGATTACTGGATGTGATGTATTTAAAATGCAGAAAATGCCACAATCTGCCCCATGTCCGCTAAATTATAGGAATACTTCACGCAAAATTTTCAAAGTCCGCACCCACAAGATGGCCCCAACCTAATGCCTTTGAATCCAGCACCACAGACTTCAGAACCGACTGTTATTCCTCCCACAATATCAGCATACTCCCCTCCTAAAATACTCTGTGCTGCTACATAAACATGGACAGAGCATTGCCACCCACAAGATTATAACACTCCTCGTCTGAAATATTGCTTTGAATACATGGGACAGGTTGCTGCCTCCCACTAGATCAGAAAACTACTCTCCTGAAATACTTTGTGCTGCTACAAATACATGGACAGGTTACGGTGTCCCACCAGAACAGCACACTCCTCTCCTGAAATACTCTGTGCTGCTATGATTACATGGACAAGTTGTTGCCTCCCACAAGCTCAGCACACTCATATCATTAAATATTCTGTGCTGCCGTGATTAGGTGGATGCTTCCCACAAGATCAGCAGACCCAACTCCTAAAATACTCTGTGCTGCTAAAAACACCTGGACACAGCACTGCCTCCTACAAGATCAGTACATTGCTCCCTTGCTGCTCTGCCTACTCAAATCATATGATTGGCTGCAATAGTAAATATGAATACAAAAAACTAGAAAAAGTTCAAAACAAAATATGCAAAAAACTGAATAAAAGTTTCATTCACCTGAAAAGCCTGACGAATGCAGTGAAGCTTCGCAAGAAAATCGCTGTCCCCTCCACATTCCAGCAAGTCGGTCCTAAAGAATCAATGTAAATTAATGGGATCAGACGCAACCACATAGATCAATAGAGCGACAACCTGCAGCACATCTCTACGGGCGCTTACCTCAGTGCTCTGCAGTATATTCTCCCCTCCTCCGCTAGGACCATGGCTTCCTCATATAGAGGACAGTGGTAGAGGGACTGCAGGCCGCTGGACCCCCTCATGTCTCTGCGCTCTGAGAGCTGTGAGGAGCAGAACACGTTCATTGCATTAGTACAGAGAGATTTACAGAAGAGGTACATGAACAAGTAAAAACAATTCCAATAATCCAGAAAATCTGGTAATCTGGCCTTGCATATGGATATGGAGCTTTACTAATAATCTGAAATATTGCGCTGGTGCATTCTTTTTACCAGACTCTACATCCTAAAAAAAGCCATTTTCACATGAGTTTGTCAAGTGTATCACTAGCCTAGGGGTTCGAGAACCGGCCTTTAATGGAAAAAAAATTGGGGCTCCTGCAGAACCCCATTCTTACAGGAGATGGCAGTATGTCCCGATCACATTGCTCTCTCCCCCCTAGTCACTAGGGGATCAGATGAATTTTTGAGTTCAATGGGAACTATATTTTGAGCTCCCTCTAGTGGTGGCAGCATGTAGCAAGAATTTTATCACCGAATTCTTCATAAAATAAAAACAGAGTTCAGACCAATAAAGAAGGTAGAAGAGCTTTCCCCAACATTTAAAAAAAAACAACAAACACCAACAACGACGCTATTTTTTGGGGCATGCTGCAAATGCAGCACCACTAACCCTATTCCTAATTTTTTTTGGGACCATGCTGCATTTTTACCCATTGACTTTATTGCAGATGCATTGCAGTAGGGCAATGTAGTTCGCATTTATGTAACTCAGGGAACAAATATTTCATTACGTGCTCCTGGGCTCCTTCCTCGTGGTAAAGGGTGGATTGACACGGGCCGGTACACAATTTTCAATACGGTTTTTGAATGTGAAACATGTTAAAAACAATAAGGCCAATAACATCATTGCAGAATCTCAGCAGTTTGCGGTCAAAAACGTACGTTTTTTGGCTACGCAGCACGCTGCCAGCCCTTGTGAATCCACCCTTATGCACAGAATGTCATGTAATCTCACACGACTCTGGTCATGCCTACATGACAAGGAAGACCTCGACGTGGGAGTCTTAGTGACAACTTTTTTAAAAAAATTGGCGCAGTAGCAGCATCACACCACAGCGGGAGCACATAGCCTAATTGTAATGACATAGAAAGAGACCACCAGAAAATCCCCGTACAGGATAAATCCCAGTTACCGGCGGTCACAATATAAATGGTCAGTCTCATGATTGCCGGAAATAGAACAGGAAATATCTCAGCCCTAAAAACTGCTGGACGCTTCTCCTCCAGCACGAATGTATATCCTGACCATAGTCTCATACATTTATGATTTATGTCATCCAGAAATACAGACATCGTCCTCGCAATATTTATGTCTCTAGTCTAGAGTCCCGGTCATGCTGAAGACTTGGCGGACTTTCCAGAAATAAGCAACATATAAACATCTGATGTTTAGATTACAGCCATCATGCTAATCCGTCAAATGAAACCAAGAGTAATCTCCGCAGATCCATACTGCACGGTAAACAAGAAGGGATTTCTTAAAGGGAACCGGTCACATGGAAAAGCCCTTTAAATTAGGATACTAAACCGGTGGCTACGTTCAATTCTAAATGTATGGCCGTGCAAAAGCTTATAGGCCAGGGCTAGGGGAGCTATACTGAAAATGTCATAGGTCCGGAACAAGACATTCACAATTGTCCCCAGTGGGAATCCCTCAGCGATCACTCGTTATCGCTGGAGAATCTGCTGCCGTTTCCCCATTTTCAGTAGAAATTTATTACTACACGACACAGCAAATCCTTCAGAGCGAGAGACGCTCTCTACTCGGGCTAATAAAGGGGGCACCCCTCTTTATGTTGTCAATATACCTTTATAAAGGCATATAGACAGGGGCCATTCTGATGGGACAAACCCTTTGAGTCTTTTTTTATGATTATGGGTGGTCACCCCATAAAACACCTGAGCCTTGTTATTAATCTACCCACCTGGGCAGGGTACCCCCTTCTCTTCCCCCTTTTCTCATCCATGTCTATTCTCCAACTGTGACTTGCAACTGAAACCTAACAGATCGCAGCATGCGCTACAGCTAGTATTTATTATTATTGGGTCAGACTGGCTGAGGGATCATGGCCAGGGGGCCAACAATGCCGGAGCGACACGATAAATACAGCCCAAGCATAATCAGGAGAATATATTAATAAGATTTACGGAAGTTGTAAAAACGTCAAAAATTTTGCGACTTTTTAATGTCTCTCACCACTTATTGAAAATGGTGCAAAAATGGGGTGTGGCTTACCAGAGGGAAGATTCGTCCAATGGAAGGACAGATTTCAGTTTCTGGTGCAAGTTATGGCACAAAACTATACCTGCCCATAGCAGTCATAGGTGAGCATTTTTGTCGCAATCAGTCAAAGATGAGCAAAATTAGGAGGTGTGCACAACTTAATACATTTGGCGCAATTCCAGCCGACGTTAATTAGGTCAAGACTGATGTTTGAAAAGCCAGTCTTAATATATTTCACCCATTGAGTTATCCCGACCAAAGCGTATCACGGCTATGATGGTTGTTGGTGCCCCCTCACTCATTCCACCCTAAATATATGTACAAAACGGAGAACTCAAAATCTCCGAACCTGTGCAGTAGACGGGAAAAAGGAGGAAGGGGTACACACAGTCATAGGGGCTCTCTACCTTATTCACTATTTTTTAGAAGAATCTGATTAATAAAGCAGACAAAGTATGGGAGCACGGACCGTAAAAAGAACAAAATAGGACATGTCTTTTGCAGTCTTCCGTCGGCCCGGACAAATATACGGGAAGGTGTCCGTGGCCAATAAAAGTGAATTGGACCATAATTGCGGACGGATTCTACGGTCGTGTGCAGGAAGCCCAAATCAGATTTTTGTATAAATAAATTTAGGTGAAGAAACTCCACAGTGCAACATTCATTTTTCATCTACAACACGTTGCAGGTTGTGAATTCCAGTTGGGGCTATAGTATATCCGGCTTTGTTTGACTTTAGTTATTCGCACAGAGATATTTTGAGATCCTGAAACATTCGGGAACAGCTGAATTCTTCAACAAATGCTTTCTCTAAAAATTCCTAGAAATCCAGAGAGTGGAAGGGAAATGGGTCCGATTTCAAGTTCAAGCGACATATATTTGATTGCATTGTTAGTCTATAGGACGAGGGTTGGATTATTATTGTCCCGCTCACATTGCAATGATTCCTGCTCAGGGCTTGGAAGGAAGCTATACATTATACGCATGGAGGGACACAGAAGAGACCGATAATTTGCCTTATTCCCATACCATATAGTCATGGCATATCGCTAAGACTTCGGGACCCCCACCGATCCTGAGAATGAAGGGGCCAAAGCACGGATATGGCGCTGCAGCACCTTCACTCTTTTTCCCTGCACAGCAGAGTTCTCGGGTGGGGTTAGGGAAAACTTTGAAGGGGACGAAGTGCTAAAGCCCCTTCTTTCTTTGGGGCTGTGGGTTCCCAAAGATTGAACCCTCACCAATCAGAAAGTAATGGCATATGTTATCAATATGCCATCACTTTGAGATTAAATATTCCTTTGGCCTCATGCACACGGCCTGTGATTGCGGGTACAGGCGGCCGCCGACACCCCGCGGGCCGTATTTTCGTGCCGTGCTCCCATACAAAGTATGGGATCACGGCCCGCAAAAAACGAAAAAGTAGGACATGCTTCATATTTCCCCGACACGATTCTACGGCACAGACACCCATCCGTAGGGATACGGAAAGGTGTCCGCGGCTAATAGAACCAGGCGGGTCGGTAATTGCAGTCCGCAATTACAGAGTTTTTTTTACGGTCGTGTGCATATGTCAGATGTACCCGTTTTGTCCCATTAGTAAAAGCAGCAGACGACGGACCATTCGGGCAGTTCCCCAGAGCCCATGGCCAGAGTGGACCCACGTTTTCACCTCACCGCATTTCGTTAGCCATCATTTTTATTTTTTTTAATGACTTTGTATCGATTTCAGGTCTTGCTTTTTTGCAGAACGATTGACAGATTTTCTAGGCAACTTTTTGGGGTACATAAAAAGTTAGCATTTAATATATAGAAATAAAAAAAAAAAAAAAAAAAAGGGAACGTAATGCATAAAAATTAAGCAATTCCACCATGTGCTGCCCTCTTCTGCCAGTGTACAATTGCTTCTACGACAAACTGAATGCCAGCGTGGCGATCACTATTGAAGGGGAACCCCACTGACAGCTGGAGGGGTCAAACAGCGGGGATCAGGGTCATTGAGGTCACAATGAAATTCAACTATTCCTTATGGGTTAAAAAAAGACGGAAGTAACCACCATGAGTCTCAGAAATGTTGTCGCAAGGTCGCTTGCAACTGAAGTAGTATTTTGACCACGATATTGCATTGCTTTGTAGCCCCAACCAAATAAATATTCCTAAAAACTTCTCCGAGATTTTCAACAACGTACATCAGAAACTAATCGGTGCAGGGGAGGACCCGTACATTCAGGCGGGTGGGCTCGCTGCTTCTCGACCACCATCATTGTCATTTTCTGACTTCTTACAGGTCAGAATAAATGATAACTTCTTCCAGTAGTGGAACATCCCCGGACCACGTATATTTTTGTGACTATGATAAACCACGTAATAGGTGCCATACAGCAAATCACAAAGTTCAGTAAAGCCTCCTCCGTACCTCCGTGGCAGACATGAACGAGTCGTTTGAAGCAACACTTAACGTGTCTCTCATCCCAAAATCATCACCGTTATCCATCATCGTGAGGTCTGTGTCTTTATCTTCAAAAATAACAAAGAATTAACAATTTCAGATTATCCATTAATACTACATAATTAATGAGTAGGTATGAAACTATTTCTTTGTACTGAACCCCAAGAACATAGCTATATAACTTTTACACTTAGGTCATCAGTGGCCGAAATAAAGGTCTCCGGTGAGATCAGATTCTGTGCTTCTGTCCCCATGACAACACTTCCTGCTCCTGCCCTCTGACAGCTCAGGTGTATCCCGAGGACACTAGAGCCCATATAAGCCAATCAGTTTCTTTGTTTAATTTCTTACCAGTGTTTGACAACTGGATTTTGATTAGTTGCCATGAGGCCAGGAGTCTCTATGATAACACTGAGCTGCAAGAGTACAGGTCCAGAAAGTGTTATAGTCACACAGGCTCAATACAAAAAGGTGTTGTCACTTCAACCTCTTTACACTGCAGACATAAAAAAAAAAAAAAATAATTATATATATATATATATATATTATATATATATATTATATATATATATATATATATATATATAATTTTAGTAGACCCCTATAGACCTAAAGCAGTGGTGTAACAAGCCAGGACCTTTCTTTGCAGTGAATTTAAATGGTTAGTGCACATATTTTTCTTATTCATCGTCAACATTTCCTTTTTCCATTGCCCTCCAGTTAGGACAGGGACTAAACAATTCAGAAGAAGGTCATCAGAAAATTGCCACAGCAGCACAGAGTATCGCAGGAGATGCGTGTGTTCGCGTGGAAAGCAGTGACAAATTTTAGTAGCCTAGCAAGCACATTGCCTGCTGTTGGGGTGTATGCACAAAATTGCACCTCCAACGTCTGCATGTGGGGTGAGCGGTGGCCCCTCTTGCAGTTCTAGTAGCCAATCAGCAGCATTTGGAGGCAGTTTATGTGCAGTAGGGAGGCGGTTACAGTAGAAGAGGTTTCCCTCGTCATCCACTGATCCTAGAAAGACTTTGTCATGTGGTTGGAGCAGCGTCTATGAAGAGAGAAACCTCAATATGGCAATAATAGAAATGCCAAACCTCCCAGTTCTTTCTTGGTGCCAATTCAGACTTGACTGAGCTAGGAGTAATCTAAGACAGACTAGTTGCTAGGGACACTGCCCGACAACCCCAGAAATCAAGCCATGCCTGTACCAATCTCAGCCTGTGCTATTAATCTGATTTTTCCTAAAATGGGAAAAAAAAATAAAAATGGATGCAGGACCTCTAAAGCGGTCTATACATTGCTATATCTCCATAAACATGGAAGCTTTCCCGAGCTTGCACCTATATTGCCATAAGGTGACGGTGAGAAGTCACTGCCAGATACCTCTAGCACCGCTAATCTCGCAGGCAACAGAAGGATTGGGGAAGTTAAAATTCAACATTTCTTTTGCTGGTCTCCCCTGACAGCAGATATAATAAGCATTTCACGAAGCTAAAATGTGCCAGAATTTCAGCACATATTGTGTAAAAAAAAAAAAGGCGTCTTTGCCATGCGCCAAATTTATTGTGTTTCAGACACTTTTTGCACGTTCCTCAACATCTTTAAAAAGGGTCGAGAAAAAAAAAAAAGCCGTGCCTAAGAGGAGCCGCAAAATGCACTAGATTTATTAACGGCGTGCACCATTTTTTGGGCACAAAATATGAATGTAATGCACGCCAGCCAAGAGGTGGCATGAGAAAAAGAATAGGGTCTTTCAATTTGCGCCATATTTTTCATACAGCGTGCGCCATTGTGATGAATTTGGCTTCATAGACCCGCATCTTAAACAGGTTTGGGTAATGTTAAGGGGTCGTCCAGTTTAGAAAACCCATTTTCATACACCCTGTTCCGGATCCCTATCTCTTACAGGGTTATCCCAGCGTAAAGCATTTTTTTCCTATCCACTGAATAGCTAAAAAATGTTTTAGGCTAGAATACCTCTTAAACAGAACGGAGAGCACTTACATAGAGCGTCTCTCTCTCTGGAGGACCTGTCCTGTCCGCCATTACACAGCCAACGCATTGATATGTATGGGCACTATGTAATACTTAATTTCCCCTGTGGAGGTGCTGCAGTGAAAATGAACACTTACTGGAGGGTTTCCCCACAGATTACAGCTGATCGCTGGGGGTCCCCGCAGGGGGACACTTTGTGATCAGCTTATTGTCAAGAGACCCTTCTAACAAGCAAAGATTGTCCAAAGAGGACTAGAAAAGAAACCTAGACTAGCAAGTAATGATATATAAAAAACGACAATACCCACATACACAGCCGGGCTATATATTCCTCATCACTACAAACCCCAACCTGCGTCTCCGCTGGGACGCTCAGAAAGCTTAGACTCTGGCCGCCGGCAGCTGACTCAGAAAAACAATCTTACTTTTCAGTTTGATGAATATTTTTAGTAATATTAAACCAGGGGCATAAATCAAATGATTTCCTCTGTGTACGAGGGATTTCATGGACTTGTATGGTGAATGAGATGTTCGTTTGACCCCCTGGATCACTTTCATTCTTTTGAGCCTTGAGACCGGTTCTGGAAAGAACAGAGTTCTACATCATGCTGTCTAAACCTCAGACATTTCCGTCTGCTTTACCTCCGCCAGCCGACGTTTTACCGGAATGATATTGAACTAACCATACACGGAACATGACGGACCTAGAATGAGTCTAGAATGCAATATTATCCAATTTCAGCTTATAGACAAATCGACAGAAATATATATCAAAAGGCTGTGTATTATGGTGTTGAATTATATACTGCGCCCTCCTGTATTACCCTTTCTGCCAAGTTATGTAGGAGGCGCTGCTCTAAGGACGTCTAAAGAAGACAAAAGTTCAGCACATAGAGGATTCAGGCGGCGCGCGACTGCTATGAGGTCTGTGGTGGGAGGGAGCGCAGGACTGAACTGCTCATGCCAGGGTAAAATTCTATGCACCAGCAGCCTCCACTAGGGGGAGCTCACTGCATATGGATTTATACAGGTAGTGTTTAAGTTTAATAAAGGTGGAGAGGTGGAGTATATTTGGCTGTGCTCGCAGTGGGGCCCATTCTGAGGTTTACTATAGGGCTCTATGATCCCTTTGTACACCCTGGATAAACCATAGTGGTGATGGTATGGCAGTGCTTTTCTGCCCTAGATATTAAACGGAAATACGAGGTTTAAAAGGTCGACATACAGTATAATTGGTGGATCCTAGAAAAATCTTGGTTCCCCGATCTTGGGAAAAAGTTTATGGTTAGGCCTTTTAAATGATGTAACCGGCTGTACGACCACCTGTGTATCTGCAGAAGTAGGAGAATTGTAGAAGTTTTTATATAATCAAACCTTGTGGGAAGATCCAACGCACAGACGTCAGCGCAGCTGCCTCCAGACCAAGTGTCGGTCAGTGAGATAAAATGACCAGCGGTGAAAGTTACTTATGTACTTGGGGTAACAGGACACAGCTAATATCATACAGCTAGGTTTTGTGGCATTTTTTGCACAGATTTCGCGTAATTTCCGCATCACCCCCCCCAAAAAAATGTTTGCAATAATCTCAGAAAATTGTAAAAAAACACTGCAAATACACCCCAGGTGTATAATGACCCCCAATTGCTGAAAAAAAACAAAAACAGGTCTATTACTACATTATTACCACATTACTTGTAACCGCACAAGTAAGAGCCACAATTCATACGGTTCTAGAACAAGATATCTTAATTTGTGTCAGATTGCTAATCTGTGATGTCAGAACTATGCCGTACTCTGAACCATTCGGCTGTCTTCCTGCTGTTCCCCATCCTCCTACGCCCTCATACGATTTAGCTAAAACACTGAGAAACTGCAGCTGCATCCCCCTCCTCTCCCTTCTATTTACGGTATTACTTTGTTGGTTACTAAGGAGGTTTCTGAACACTTACAGGCAGGGAAAGGGGGACTACAAGCTTCAGGGAGGTCAGGGAGATGCCACTTTTCCCTCATAAGACATACTACAAAGTTTCACATATCCAACACTAAGTGGAAAAAAAAATAAAAAATGATCCTCTTTTTCAAGTGAATGACCCCATATTCCCATATGCCAATTCTGATACATTTGTGTGATCTATAGGAAGATTCAATCATTATCCAGTAGATTTAGATATAGATTTAGGAGAGATGGAGGATCTGTCACTACATAACTATACAGATTTGCCAGACAGGAGCCTGGGAGAGCACTGTGACTACCCCTGCGGGAGATGTAATCGCGCCAAAGTGATTGTCACTCAGCAGAAACAAATTTAAACTAATAAATGGCTGAAATGAATTTTTAATAACTTGAATGAATAGGACGATTGAAAAACATATTTACTAGCGATCTTTTTAGTGTGTGAGATATATATATATATATATATGTATATACAGCATACACATAAAAGAACCAAGCGCAGGGTCAGATGATCACGAGGAGTTAATGAGCGCGTGATTCTGGTAACCCACACAATGTGACATTTCCATGAACTGAACAACAATCCACGGGATTAAGATGGCCTGCACCGAGGTGGTACTTGGCAGCCCCATGGAAGCAGCCTGCACACCCGTGTCTGAGAAATCGGGGCAGGTGGGGGGGGGCAAAGGTGGCATGGAGCTATCAGAAGCCTATATTTAACTTGAGGGTGGCTGGTGACAAAAGTCTGCTGTGAGGCGTCATGTCATATTTTGTGCTGCGGTTCATGGCATGTGCTGGGCACACAGATAACGTGGTCATCAGATGTGTAGAGTATATGACGTGCCCGGGCACTATGAGCCGTATCTACTAGTCATCCTGTTAATTTTGGGAGCAATCGGTATGAACGAACTCTCACAACGCATCTCCTATAGATGCGACATGAGAATATATAGGAGTCGCCATGCCAAGCAGATGCACTATCTGAAGCTATATATAGGCCATGCTGTCAGCTGCCAGGATTTTAGGATGACCTGGAGAGTGTAACCTCCCCCACCCTCCGATGTGCTAGAACAAACGATCGTTCACACACATATAGGGATCAAAGACCTAGTGTAAACACATCGCTGTATCCATGTATACGTATATACAGTGTGTATAGAGTCTTATAGCATCACTTCCAATAGTCCAAGTCTGCATTCAGGTGCATGCCAGATTATCGGAAATTCCAGACAATTGAAGTAGAACCTTCCTCCTGTAACATATACAAATGGACCACAATACTGACTAAATGGCAGCTCCTTGACATTCCCCCAATTCACAGCCCCTACATTACATCAAACTCGTCTCCCAGACTAAACAAGTGAAGGGGCAGCGGACTTCAGTTTAACACTTTCCAGACTCCATTAGGAGATTGCTGGCTGGTTCTCTGCTGTCACAAGATGATAAAAATCTGCATTTACTATAATACAACATGACGGCTATGAAAAGAGTTTATAGAAGAGAGAATGCAGATATTGACTGGAGCAGGAAATTTAGAAATTTTACGATTTTATCTTTAAAGAGACTCTGCCATGAACCGTGGGATGTGCGGAAATAACCAAACCTATTAAAAGTTCAACAGATTCTACATTTTTACTAACAAAAAGATCTACGCAAACATTTTGTTTATTATAAGAAGTTGTGATCATGCACGTTAAAGGTGTAGTACTACTTCTGTCCAGTAGATGGCAACACAGATCCTAATTAAAAGTGGAGATATTTGTAAACTATTTGAAAGAAAAAGCAATATACAATATACCTCGACTATATTTAATAGAAATCTTGCAGTCCTCCACATCCTCAGGGAACAACCTTCCTTAATCCTAAAATGATCTATTAAAGGCAAAGAAAAATTAAAAAAAAAAAAGGTGGTGTTTCACCAGACAACCAAGATATGCGATTGGCGGGGTGGTGTCCATGGATCGCAACAAGCCATTAGCTAAAGCAAAACGATCAAGGACTGAATGGCTACACATTGTAAAAAGATTAGAACATGTATATCTTGAAACACTCTGTGCTGCTGTGACCATTCTGGCAATCTAGGTGGCTACAGTTCCTGTCCAGGTTAAAATAAAAATCTGCCTTGACTGTAGCTAAATCTATTCCAATTGAATTGATCACTTCTTACCAATGTCGTTAGCCAGCGATGCTGGATCAGAGGCTCCAATCGAGGCCTCAAATTCCTCCTGGAGGCGGTACGCACGCTGAAGTAAAGATTCCAGTTTATGGATGAATTCAGCACTAATGATGTCCTGGAATAAGACATTATTTATAGCGGACTAAGCTCCCATGCAAGGAATATTCATAGACCACTACTCACAAAACATGTTCCCGTATACTACAAAGGAAAGGAATGAGGAATCTCCTGACGTCTACGCCAAACATGGGGGTCCAACATATGTAAATGTGAGCCATACAGTTGAATAAGTCACCCACTGACTTCCATTGTTTTAAAAAAAACAAAAAAAAACAAAACATGCGGCATCCACTTTTTTTGTGCGACCCCTTTGTATTGAGAAGCAGTCAATGTATACATATGTAAGAAAAATAATAATAATTGTCATATGTCTGGTTCCTTGCAGCCTATGGATACACTCAGTATATGATGAACATACACAACAAATGCAGTGTGAACAGAGCCCAATGCCCAGCTATACCTGCCCTTACTCCAGTCCTATATAAACATTTTGAACCCGGGTGTAAATTCTGCACACGATCTAAGGGAAGGGAGAATACATTTTCTGGTTTAGAAAACCTGTTGTCAAATATTATATTGAGTGAATACAGTGGAGTCCCTTATTTGGGACCTATCAGTTGCCTAAGTGGAAAGTGGCTACGAAAAGTGCCTCTCTGTCTGGAGGACGTAGCACATTGGTCCAGAGAGCCCATTGATTTCAATGAAAACTACAGTATGTAATGCTTCATTTCTCCTGTGGAGGCGCTGAAGGAATATTGAACACAATCACAAGCTGCCAGGTTCTCCATAGATTACAGGTGATGGTTAGGAGACCTCAGCAGCGGGACACCATGTGATAAGCTTATTTTTAAAGGATTCTTCTAAAACAAAAGGGATTTTCCACATTGGTCAACTCATTTAAAGAAACACTCCCAGCAAATCAGATACTCCGATGTGCCTAGTCTAGGGCCTGGAGGCAGAGCGTGACACAGAGATTCTCTCTTTAATGTTTCTTGAATGTTTGTGTCATGCACCGCTCCCTTTTGCTTGGAGTGTTGGAGTTTAGAAAACCCATTGTCATACACCCTATTAGGGAATTCTGAGTTAATAGAGGGGGGGGGGGGGGGGGTCTTCTTTTCAGGATCCTCATCTCTTGGTCAGAGTGGAGAGCGGTTACATAGAGCGTCTCTGGAGGACCTGTCCCGTCCTGCATTACACAGACGCATCTAAATGAACGGACAATGTGTAATGCTAAATTCCTCCTGTGGTGGCGCTGAAGGGAGATTGAACACTTACTGCCAGGTTATCCCACAGATTACAGCTGATCGTTCTGGCTGGGGGGGACACTGATCAGCTTATTGTCAAGGAACCCTTCTAACTAAAAAGGATGGTCTAAAGCAGAGCTCCCCTTTATGCTAAATGGCTACCTGTATAAGTACACAAGACCTTGTATAAAGTAGACACATCAGGTTCGGCTATATATAGAATTACACTACACAGTTATACCTCCTATAGAAAAGAAAAAAAAATACAACATGGACCTTTGGTCTAAAGAGAACCATGGCAAAATGTAATCAGACAGCTATGGGCGACGTGGAGGTCGTGTTCTCGGAACTCGTTCCTATAATACACCTCAATACTAATATTATAGAGCACACGATACCTCCACGTTTTCTTCAGCAATGGCATCACCTGCTCCCATTCTGATGGATCCGCAGCTAGACTCATCTTCCGCCTGCCTATTTCGGAAAGATAGGGCTTGTTCCCACCTCCGCAGCGCCTCTTCAAATAGTTCCATTCCTTAAAAAGCAAAAAACACACACACACATATATATATATATATATATATATACACATTTATTATAATTTGTTTTAGAAATTTAATATAACTACCAATACCTAGACTATTGCATGTTGCACACTACTTTACTATTTGATTCATTCAATTAAACAATGCCCCCCTGTGGCACTTCTGAGGTACTGCATTGGAAAAAAACAACTAAAAAAAAGTGGTTTCCAACCTGTGGATCTCCAGCTGTTGAGAAACTACAACTCCCAGCATGCCCTGACAGACCACTGCCTCAGTGCATATGTATAGATACACATAATGTGCATGTGAATGATCGTGAAATGTGGTGACACTTTTCTAATGCAGATAAGGAGGGACTGTGCATATCTGACCAAGTTCTGCAAGCTACGTCTGAATTTATATTCCTGTATCCAACATGACTGGAAAGCAGCTGCTGGTCCAGCAATAAATCCAGTAGGGAAAAGCAGAAGATCTGGACTCTAATCCATCCAAGCAATAGAAAAGCCAGGAAGGAAGCGTTCAGTAAACAAGGCCCCGGACTCTTCATATTGTTTGTTTAGGTTTAGTGTTTTTAACCCCATTTTTTCCACTGCCTCAGACCACCCTGATCGGAGTATAATATTCTGCCTACAGCCGGAAAAAAAAAAAAAAAGTTACAATAATATATCAAATTGTAAAACTGACAGAGTTTTAATGAAATGTAAACTTAACTTTAGCAACCAGTGCCAGGCAGCTGCTGCTAAAGCAAATGTAATCATGGGAAAAATTGAAAGAGGCCTAGATGCACATGATAAACACATAGTATTACCCCTATATACATCACTAGTTATATATGCTGTCATCTGTATATGATAAATACATTGCTGAACTGCAGAGGGTTCAGAGGTGGACGGCAAATGTAATAGCAAATTGTACTACCAAGATAGGTGAATAAACTTGGGGTTGTTTAGCAAAAAAAGTACGTCCCAGGGGGGGGGGGGCGATCTAATGACTATGTTCAAATATATCATTGGACTGTACATGTATCTATTTAATGACCTCCTCATACCCCAGCCAGCAGCCATAACAGGGGGAATCAACTACAAGTAGGAGAAAGAAGGTTTCACCATCAGCATAGAAGGGGATTCTTTACTGTTAGAGCAGTGAAACTATGGAACTCTCTGGCACAGGATGTTATCATGGTTGATTTGTTGAATTAGTAATAAAATTAGATTCTGTGGACCGATGCTTCTCTATACCAGTGTCATTTGTTGGTGCTACATACAATAAAGTCCCCACTCTCCTCATCCACCTACCCATCAGATAGAGGTTTTCTGGTGTGGTGACCGGGATGTTTACAAGCTTCATATCCTCTTCTTCCCCTTTATCCCAGGGATTGGAGTTAATATAGGTACAGTTGTGACACGAGTTGACGCTTTGAACCTAAATAACAAAAGTGAAATTAATCTAACAGCAAGAGAATGGTGGCTCGGCCTGGACACCAAAAACGACAGAAGTTACAGTGTTGGAAATATTAGGGAGTCAGGCATTTATTATAGGCAGGAAAGAACGATGCCCCTCCAGGCTTCAGATACCAGAGTAATGGGGTTCAGCATGATCAGGAAAAAGCTCTGCCTGGCATTAGAAAAAAATTGTCTGCTTTTTTTCCCCCCTAAAAAACAGCGCCACTCTTGTTCACAGGCTGTGTCTGGTATTGCATGCTCACCTTTTTAAACTCCACCTATTTGAGGCCCAGCTTGCAGGACAGTCGCAGCAATATTGGGACTGTTGGCAAGTATGCACTGACAGGTTATAAACTAAGGCTCTGGAAAGGTGCACCGTTATCAGTGGACTTGCTATATATATATATATATTTATTTATTTTTAATTTTGTTCGCATATTTAAGAAAGACGTACTGAAGCCAGACTCTGCACGGATCCGGAATATTTACTGTTCAGTCCACCGTTAAGGTGCAACTGGGAACCTTTCTCCTTCACTGAAGTCAGGGACAGGGTCAGATTCTGCCGACTACTGGAACAGCTGGAGCCTGCCATAAAGACACAAGAAGAGGCTATTACACTGCACAGCCTATAAAATACAGCAGAGCATCACATAGGTTAAACAGCACAGGATATAGATAAGTTCAGCATACATCTCCTGAAATACTCTGTGCTGATGGAGATCCTACTCCTTCCAGAATGTAGCTCTCACTCTGTGACCTCTTATGATCTCCATTCCCCTTTATACATCATTACATTAACAGCCAAAAACAGTCTATTACCTTAATCATGAGTGGACAGGTCGCTGCCTCCCACAAAATCAGCACACTCCTCTCATGAAATATTCTGTGCTGCTGGGGACCACCCTGCTTTTTCCATTGTGTAGCTTGGTCCATTGCATTTATACATCATGTCATCGGCAGCCCTGCCTATTACTAAAAAAACTCGCAGGACCCTGCTATCGAACTCCAAACCTGCTCCTCCCCTGAAATACTCTGTGCTCCTCTCCTGCTGCTGTCATCATTCCACAAGATGGCTACAAATCTCCTGCCACGACTGACGGACAATCTATGTATCCGAACCTACCTTTCTCGGAGGCAGCATTCTTGGTACAGTCCAGAAGGAGATTTCCGGGCTCCCAGGGGGGAACCTGGCTTTTTTTCTTTCCTCGTCTTCTTTTAAGGTGATGTGCCAGAAAAATAATAGACACCGCACTGACAGCGGTGACTACAAAGATTTTCTTCAGCCCGGGATAAGACTTCAGCTGTAAGACATAGAAAAGGGTAAAGCTGGTATTACACGGTCCGACGTGGGAAGTGTAAACGAGCGCCGATCAATGAGACAGCCCGTTGATCGGCGCTCAGTTGCTCCTTTCACAAGGAGCTAGAATGGGGACGAGCGCTCGTTACTCCGATCGCTCGTCCCTATGCATTATTATCATGTCGGCAGCGCGTCTCCAGGTTTACACAAACAACCATAATATCTTCAGTATTTAAAATGATACGATCAGCTGATGATTGAGCGTTTGCTCGTTCATCGGCTGATCGTTGCCCTGTTTACACAGGGAAAATATCTGGAGCGAGCGTTCCGTGATCACTTGTTTGCCCGATAATTGGCCGCTGTAAAAAGGGCCTTAAGGCACAGTCCGGATAATCTACGACTTTTTGCTTTGGTTTTTACAGAAGTATAAAAAAAAAACAAAAAAAAAAAAAAACACAGTAAATATAGCAATTTACCAGTGTGAGCGAGTTGTAAAAGGTTAACGAAAAATCCATGACGCAAAGGCCGGCCATCTTGAACGTGTGCTGCGTGTCCGCCATTGTGTCTACTAGTGAGGTCATACATTTCCCATATCGTCTTCTGAGGAACCTCCTGATGACAAAACATTACACAAAAACAATTAAATAAAAAATATAAAGTTCTCAAACCGAACAGGGCAGAGCAGGGGCGTAGCTATAGGTGGTGCAGACATTGCAGTCGCTACCGGGCACTGGAGCGTGAGGGGGGGTACTCTGTGCCACATAGGACGACACCAGTATTATAAATGGCACATGGTAGATGGAGGCTGTTGCAGGATTGGGGTGTCAGGAGCTTGGTTATGCCTCTAGTGCAAAGAAAAGAGCTCTGCATGGAATGCCAGCCGCACATTCCCGCCATAGTATACAGCAGTGATCGCTAACCAATGGCTCTCCTGATGTGAAACTACAACTCCCAATATGTTCTAAGGAACTTGGCTTGAGCATGATAAGCAACCGTAAAAACTGCAAGAAACTCAATCAGTTTTACATAGAAGTATGAACATGCCCCCTCTGTGTGACAACGGCCCCTTGATCTTTTTTTCAGTAGGCGTGGGGAACAAAAGGTAGAACAGCACCTCCTGCTGGCTAAAATAGATCTCATTCAGTATGGACCAGCAATGTCTTCGTGCAGCACAGTAGGGACGGGACAGGACTGATCAATACTGCCGCTGCCCGCCCCATATAGGTAAAGACAAAAAATTTAGGCAGCACTCTGTAGAATTTAGCGGAAAAAAGTGGCGTACTTTATTACCCTTAGGGCAACTTTTCAGCTGAAACAATGCACTAAGGGTAATAAAGTACCCCCATTTTTTTCCGCTAAATTCTACGGAGTGCAGCCTATATATATATTTTTTTTAATTCCCCACCCCTGGGTCAGCAATAACATTAAGACCACCTGCCTAATATTGTGCTGCCAAACCAGCTCTGACCGTGGAGACAGGGACACTACAAGACCTCTGAAGGTCCCTGTGTTATCTGGCCCAGACACATTCGCCGCAGGTCTTACAATTCCTGTAAGTTGTGAGCTGCGACCTCCATGGATCGGACTTGTTTTTCCAGCACATCCCACAGATGATCGGTAGGTTTGAGATCTGGAGAATTTGTGGACAAGTCAACACCTTGAATTCTTTTCATGTTCCTCAAACCATTCGTGAACGGTCTGCAGTGTGGCAGGGGCGTTATCCTGCTGATAGAGGGCACTGCCATTAGGGAATACCGCTACCATGAAGGGGGTACTTGTCTGCAGCAATGTTTAGTAGGTGTTATGTGTCACATCCACATGAATGACAGGACCCGAGGTTTCCAGCAGAACATTGTCCAAAGCATCACTCTGCCCCCGCCGGCTGGTCTTCTTCCCATAATGCATCCTGGTGCCATCTATATACCAGGTAAGTGACCCACACACACCCGGCCGTCCACATGAAGTAAAAGAAAACGGGATTCATCAGACCAGGCATCTTCTGCCACTGCTCCACAGTCCAGTTCTGATGCTCACATGTTTATTGTGGGGGCTTTCGGCGGTAGACAGGGGTCAGCACGGGCACTCTGACCTGTCTGCGGCTAAACAGCCCCCTACACAACCAGCTGCGATGCTCTGTCTTCTGACACCTTTCCATCAAAGCCAGCAGTAACTTTTTCAGCAATTTCTGCTACAGTAGAACCAGACGAGCGAAACCTTCACGTGCATCAATGAGAGTTGGGCACTCATGACCGGCCATCCTTCCTTGGAGCATTTTTGGTAGGTACTAACCACTGCATCCCGGAACACCCCACAGGACCTGGCATTTTGGAGACGCTCTGACCCAGTCGTCAAGACATCGCAACTTGGTCCTTGTCAAAGTCGCTCAGATCCTTACACTTCTAGGGTCAGTTCACACGTAGCGTAAATACCGCAGATTTTCTACCACGGATTTCATTGTGGAAGGTCCGCAGCATAATACAGTAGCAGCGGAGTGGATGGGATTTGAACAAATCTCCTCCCCACACTGCGTAAACGACGAGTGGAAAAAACTCAGAAATTGACCTGCGGTGCGGTTTTTAATCTGCAGCCTGTCCATTTATGCTTCGGAAATCGCTGCTTTTCTCTGTTGCAGGTTTTCCCCATTGAATTCAGGTAAAACCTGCAACAAAAAGCAGATGTTGCAATTTTTGCGGTGGAAAAGCTGCGATTCCGCTGCCTAAGGCCTCATGCACACAACTGTGATGGTTTTTACTGTCCTCACATACGGACCCGTAGTCATCCGCACATACAGCACGCGGTCTGCAAATAGTGCATAGTGCATCCGTATTTATGGATCAGCAAAAAAATAAAACTACCGAGGAATCTGGGGTAATCCCCTGGCGTCGCATAACAACGCCTCTGCAATTACGGGCAGATACCGATCCCCCTCCGTAGCCGTCCGCAATTGCAGAAGAGGCCATAGACAATTGCAGCACGGACTATGGGGAGTCCGTGCCGGAATTGCGGACAAAAATAGGACATGTTCTATATTTTGCGGATCATTTCTACGGCACAGACACACATCCGTAAACATACAGAAAGGTGTCCGTGACCAATAGGAATGAATGGGTCCGCCATTTCTAAAACTGCCGTCGTGTGCATGGGGCCTAAATGTCAACTCAGGAAAAAAACCAAAAAGATTATACTCACCCAGATCTCTCTGCTTCTGCGTCCAGTCCGGCCACCAGGGATGATGTTTCATCCCATGTGACTGCGGCAGAGGGATGAGTCGCCATGGTTTTGTGTTGTGGTAGGTCTTATCCAGGCGGCCAAAATGTAGCCAAATTTTAGTATCTGTATCATGGCTGCAAAACCCAGAGTTCTCCAAGTTTGGTTTAACGGACCCGCGAGAGGTCTGTGTTTCGCCCTGACTCATTACGGTGGTGTGAATGAGACCTCAGGCTTACTGTACATTCACATGCAGCGGTCATTACTGCTCAACCAAAAAATTCTGAATTTCCATGCATTTTTTTTTGGTCGTGGTTGTGCCGTAGTTGCAGCCGTGGTTCACAGTACTAGCAAAATGTTTCTAGAAGGCGTTCTACGAGCAACCGCAACTATGACAAAACTGCATAAAAAACGACACGTGAACACAATGCTGGAGACCTGCTGCAAAAAACATCTTGGTCTGGCTCACGTCGCACCACCTTATATTACACGGTCAGTCATGGGCGCCGTACAATACTATATTTCGCCTGAAGTGACCGCCGGCTTTCT
This sequence comes from Rhinoderma darwinii, assembly GCF_050947455.1. Taxonomy (NCBI): domain Eukaryota; kingdom Metazoa; phylum Chordata; class Amphibia; order Anura; family Rhinodermatidae; genus Rhinoderma; species Rhinoderma darwinii. The sequence goes on along the minus strand of NC_134693.1, from coordinate 17,761,731 downwards.
TTAGCGAAGGGGGTGTCTATTTATTTCTTGTATTGTTTACACCACTGCACTCCTGATATGGACCCTTTGCAGCGTACATTGTGAGCATCCTGGTTCATGAATACAATATCAGAACTACAGTCAAGACTGACACTACACCGGCAGATCAATATAGAGAGAGGTAACTGCATAGTATGATCTGCCTAGAGATGGGCGACTATGGAGAGTTCAGAAATGGCTAAATATACAAGAGGACAACTCAGAGGCTGCAGGTTTATACTGTACAGCAAGTCCCTAGTGCACCCACAGCCGGTGTATGTCATGTAATGATGGCAGGAGCCGTGCCCGGCAGGTGTAATATATATATATATATATATATATAGAGGGATGTGCAGGGCTTGCATGCAGTATATGAGGCTCTGCCTGTTCCCTATAGCGCTACACATACACATCACATACCTGTCACACACGCTCCCTCCTAGCACTGATGGATCCTGGGGAGGAGGAGGGGCAGGGACTGTTTCCGGGGTGGGGGCTGGGTCGTGGTTATATTGTAGCGATGTGTAGCGGGAGGAGCTGTGTACATGATACAGGAGACGAGGAGATTGGTGGTTTTGCTTCTGAGGATTCTTTGTAACTTCAATGTAGCAGCAGATAATGTCCAGGACTGGGTGGTGGGTGAGGGGTCTGCACGATGAGAGGGCTACACCGAGACTGGGCGAGGGGGGTCTGCACGATGAGAGGGCTACACCGAGACTGGGCGAGGGGGGTCTGCACGATGAGAGGGCTACACCGAGACTGGGCGAGGGGGGTCTGCACGATGAGAGGGCTACACCGAGACTGGGCGAGGGGGGTCTGCACGATGAGAGGGCTACACCGAGACTGGGCGAGGGGGGTCTGCACGATGAGAGGGCTACACCGAGACTGGGCGAGGGGTCTGCACTGTGAGGGGGCCACACTGAGACTGGGTGAGGGGTCTGCACTGTGAGGGGGCCACACTGAGACTGGGTGAGGGGGTCTGCATTGTGAGGGGGGGCTACACAGACTGGGTGAGGGGTCTGCACTGTGAGGGGCCACACTGAGACAGGGTGAGGGGGCCACACTGAGACAGGGTGAGGGGTCTGCACTGTGAGGAGGGCCACACTGAGACTGGGTGAGGGGTCTGCACTGTGAGGGGGGCCACACTGAGACTGGGTGAGGGGGCCACACTGAGACTGGGTGAGGGGGCCACACTGAGACTGGGTGAGGGGTCTGCACTGTGAGGGGGCCACACTGAGACTTGGTGAGGGGTCTGCACTGTGAGGGGGACCACACTGAGACTGGGTGAGGGGTCTGCACTGTGAGGGGGCCACACTGAGACAGGGTGAGGGGTCTGCACTGTGAGGGGGCCACACTGAGACAGGGTGAGGGGTCTGCACTGTGAGGGGGGCTACACTGAGACTGGGTGGGGGACTATACTGAGACTGGGTGGTTGGTGAGGGGGCTACACTGAGACTGGGTGGTGGGTGAGGGGACTACACTGAGGGTGGGTGAGGGGGCTACACAGACTGGGTGGTGGGTGAGGGGGCTACACTAAGACTGGGTGGTGGGTGAGGGGACTACACTGAGACTGGGTGAGGGGACTACACTGAGACTGGGTGGTGGGTGAGGGGGCTACACTAAGACAGGGTATGTGCTTGTCACATCTGTATTGGGATCCGCGATAAGTGTCAGCCAGGTAGATCTGGCACTGCTTATATCAAGGAAGAAACCATAGTATGGGGGGGGGGGGGGTCTTCCAGTCTCTGTTTTTGCCCATGGAATATCTCATGTCCGTTTTACATGAAATCTTCTATTTTTGCATGTTCTCGGTAATAAATGACCTTCACTTCGTTTCCCTCTAAAATAAAAAATGACACGTTACAGTTTTCTTACAAGTCTCTGTGACGTTAGTGGTATAGGGGGGCACAGCATCGCTCCGTCCTATTATGGCTCCATACAGCGTGGAGAGAAATAAGCTGAAGCGAAGATTTCTACCTCTTCCATGTTGCTACATGCC